>NC_042969.1:74207430-74506040 GCF_901001165.1 Salmo trutta
TGGTGTAGAATAGGGATTGAAGTTAGTGTTGGGGTTTGCTTAGTGATTTGGTTGATATTAGGAATTATTGGATTTTAGATTAAAGCTCAAATGCTTGGTGGTAAGTCAATTGAAATAGTCTGAGATGTTTCCACTGATAAGCACTTTAACTGTTTTATCCTCACCTTTTGTTCTGAACATTATGCCATAATCTGTCATCTCTAAAATCTCACGTGTTTCCCTTTCAACTGCTGCCATGCTTATTATGCATGGCACTCTCATATTTGCTAAGCTATTAGCATTTAGATTTGAGGAACCCATATCGGTAACAATCACTGGAGTTTAAGGCATTAAATTGATATTCCGAAAGGTGTTTTTTTGTCTTCTGAAATATTAGTGAACACCTTACTGAATCAAAGATACATGCCATGTCCATTATTTTATCACCATGGATGTAAAGACCATTTAAGTATTCTATATGTCTAAGAGTACTTCCATACTGTTTCTCTCCACTCTCCTCTTCATCCTCCTATTCCTCTGGGTTGCAGATTGCAGAGTGGGAGGAGAACCAGCTTGACGAGCAGGTGAACTTTGACAACTGCAAGATCGACCCTGCCCCCTTCCAACTGGTGGAGCGCACCTCACTACATAAGGTCTGTCTGTCTGTCTGTCTGTCTGTCTGTCTGTCTGTCTGTCTGTCTGTCTGTCTGTCTGTCTGTCTGTCTGTCTGTCTGTCTGTCTGTCTGTCTGTCTGTCTGTCTGTCTGTCTGTCTGTCTGTCTGTCTGTCTGTCTGTCTGTCTGTCTGTCTGTCTGTCTGTCTGTCTGTCTGTCTGTCTGTCTGTCTGTCTGTCTGTCTGTCTGTCTGTCTTACTGCTCAGTACAACCCCCTTTTGACTAAATTCTCCAGGATTAATATTGTAAAATGAGTATAGTAGATGGATAGTCCGGTGTCAATGCTATTATAGCCACTGCATTGCAAGCGCACACACTCACACAAGCATGTCTGTACTGCCACAATAAGTCTCTCTCTGAGTGCCGGAGAAAAGAACAGGCTGCGTGAATGGGGGGGTGCTTTTGAACAGTGTTGATTTAGTTGTCCTACCGTGACACACACTCACATACACAACAGAGCATTTTTACACACACACACTTGTTTTCACTCAGGCCTAATGTCCTCCATTCATAATGACTGCCCCCTTCTCCTCTCTTCTCCCCTCCTTTCCTCCCTGCTCTGTGTGCCTGCTGTTTAAACATTTAAGAGTGGGATTCTGCACCAATCCATCAAGCTCTCCCCTCCCTCAACCTCCCTCTCCGCACACTGCCAACACCCACTCCCTCCACATATTCATCTGTGTGTATGGTTGGTTCTTCTATCCTCAAAGGTCCCTACAAGGATAGTAAAACAAGGAAAAGTATTGCTTGTGGGGACATTTTCCACGTTCCCATGAGGACAAAGGCTATTTTAAGCTTTAGGGATACAGTAGTGTTCGAATTAGGGACAGCGTTACGGGTTATGGTTAGGGAAAATAGGATTTTGTATAGAAATCAATTTTAGGTCACCACGAGGATAGAAGAACAAATCAAGTGTGTGTATTAGAGCTGGGACGATCAACAGCGACCATACCAATCACTTATCGCAGGCATTTTGCTGATGTCGTTCATTATGATAAGTAGCCTATACTAGAGAAATGTGTAGTTTGAAATGAAATAAGTTTGCTAATATGGGGGCTTGTTAATAGGATGGTACAACCATCACACTAGTAGTAGTAGTTTAAAGGCCCAGTGCAGTCAAAAACGTGATTTTACTGTGGTTTATATATACAGTACCAGTCAAAAACGTGATTTTACTGTGGTTTATATATACAGTACCAGTCAAAAACGTGATTTTACTGTGGTTTATATATACAGTACCAGTCAAAAACGTGATTTTATTGTGGTTTATATATACAGTACCAGTCAAAAACGTGATTTTACTGTGGTTTATATATACAGTACCAGTCAAAAACGTGATTTTACTGTGGTTTATATATACAGTACCAGTCAAAAACGTGATTTTACTGTGGTTTATATATACAGTACCAGTCAAAAACGTGATTTTACTGTGGTTTATATATACATACTATGAGGTTGGAGTAATACTTTCCAAAAAGACCCCTTGAAATTTCAGCCTGTTTTGGTGGGATGGAGTTTCGTCCTGCCTGGTGAAAAAGTTTCAAAACCTCTGCCAACAACAGCAAGTTGTCAATTTTTCCCTCCCAATTCCCAGACATTCCTAGCAAAACTTGATAAATTGCTCTTTGCTCAGAAGCTATTTTTGTTTCTTTTAAAAAATGTTTTTATTGAAAACAATCACAGTAAGATACCTAATTGTTACCCAGGAAAAAAAAAACAGATGCATTGGACCTTTTTTAAAGGATTTTTTTTGCTTCCACTGTGGGCACATTGTTTTAACCCTATCATCATATTTATCGTTATTGCATCAATTCAGACAATTTATTGCCATATCAATTTTTGTCCCAGTCTGTCTGTGTCTCTGTCTGTGTCTATGTGTTTGTGTGAGAGAGACTTATGGACATTCATGTTTGTTCTCTTGTGTCTATCAGTCTGGGTGACGTGTATTCCATGCTGTTTTATGTGTTTGTTTCCTGGTACATTGTAATGGTTAACTCCCATTGCATTCAATATTTAAATAACAATAAGGTTATTCTATTTCCTGTGATTTGGGTTTAGGCTCAAGCTTGAGGTTCTAGCAGCTTACAGTATCAGTAGGGATGTTGTACCTTTCACAACAATCTAGCTCAGTGGTGCTCAGACACCCGATTAGTCTAATCAAGGTGATTACTTTTGATGACTTGCTGATTTACTTCATTAGTTGAATGAGGAAGGAGCTTGCACACCATTCAGCTCTCCAGTGACCACTGAGCTGACTGTTCTAATGCACTAACTGCTGTAGTTTAATAGGTTCTCTAAGATGTTCACAGGACGCCATGTCTCTAAGGGAGTGTCAAAAGGAAATATATGGTTGGTTGTGTTCTAGATGTTGGTTCTAGCAGTTTAAGGTGTTCGTTCCAAGTATTCTAAATGTTCGTTCTAAGAGTTCTAGCAGTTAGTTCTAAGTGTTCTAGATATTGATTCTAACAGTTCTAGCTGTTGATTCTAAGTGTTCTATATATTGGTTCTAAGTGTTCTAGCAGTTGGTTCTGTTCTGGATGTGGATTCTAAGTGTATTGTTCTCTTGTCCCCAGACCCACACCATCTTCTCTCTGCTGGGGTTGGACCATGCCTACGTCACCAGCATTGGACGACTCATCGGAGTGGTGTCCCTGAAAGAGGTGAGTGACACAGATCACATCAAAATGGCACTGTCCCATCATCATCATCGATTACAACATCACAACAGCCACCATTGGCATAGCCATCTCCATCATCATCTTTCTCACTGTCACAATCATCAGCATAATATGACGTTATGACTGTAACTACTGTTCACTGAAGGAGGGAAACGTCAGTACAACATACTATGGGGGAGTCGCTCTCTTGCAACTTTGGTTGAATGAACTAAAATCAGGCCTGACAAGGCCAATGAAAGCCCCGCCATCCACAGGTGATAAGCGTACGGCTCAGATTCATTCCTTCAATTTAATACCGCTTTTCACCGAGCCCAGGAACATGCGGTGTGGGGACCTCGTTTCCCTCCTTCAGGGAACAGTAGTTATAGTCATAACGTTACGTTCTCTTTTCAATCAACTTCGGTACAAAATACTGTGGGAAAATGGAATCCCGACCCCAACGGATTTCATTGTCCTTGTCAGGCGTGATTTTAGTTCCTTCAACCAAAGTCATGACTTTGTGTTGTACCGAAGTTGACTGACTGAAAGGGAACTGTCACCACCATCACACACTGTCACCATCATCACACAAATTACTGGTTAATGTTCCTTGCAGTCTCTCCTCTCACTGTCTCTTGTTATTTCTCTCTTGCTCTCTCTTCACAAACAAAACAGGCAGAAGCACACAGTCTTTGTAAATTGGCTGGAAAACAGGAGATTGTTGCTAAGCACAGTGTTGTTCCACTGGCTGACATTTAGGCCTTTTGTTTGGTGTTAGACAAGCAGACAAAAACAGCAGTGAGACGAGCTTCTCCTCGCCTCTCGTCTCCTCGCCTTGCTTCTTCAATCAATCAATCAAATGTATTTATAAAGCCATTTTTACATCAGCAGATGTCACAAAGTGCTATACAGAAACCCAGCCTAAAACCCCAAACAACATGCAATGCAGATGTAGAAGCACAGCGGCTAGGAAAAACTCCCTAGAAAGGCCGGAACCTAGGAAGGAGGAGGAACCAGGCTCTGAGGGGTGGCCAGTCCTCTTCTGGCTGTGCCGGGTGGAGTTTATAAGAGTACATGGCCATTTAAGACCAGATTGTTCTTCAAAATGTTCAAATGTTCATAGATGACCAACAGGGTCAAATGCAGCAGTACTTTCTCTGTCACACAGTACTGCTGTATTCAGCTCTCCTTATGCCTCCTAATAACTAGATATACAGGGAAGGCTGTGTTTGTGTGTGTTTAGAAACAGCTGTTGGCCAGATGTCTGTCATGGTTGGGGAAGGAGAGGGATGGAGTGTGTGGCATGACATCTGATCAGGGCTATTGTTAGGGCTGATAAATGTTGACTTCCATAACCATAAAAAGTGGTCATTTTTACTTTATTATAGGCTTGGGCAGTATCCATATTGTCATGTCTTCATACCGACCTTGTGCAATACCAGGATATTCAGTAATACCGGCACTGTACACAAAGGGAGCAATTTTCGAACCCCGCTCAGCCTTTGTTATCCGAAGGTTAGCAATGCTAACAAGTACATGTCAAATCCCATAGAGAATGCTAACTAAATGCTAACAAATACTTTAGTCTCTAACCTAAAGTATTTGCAGGACAGACAGCCCAGCTCATAAGGTTATACTAGTAACAAAATATGTATTCAGATTTTGCTGCACAGACCAAACAAATATTAGACTGCAAGGCAAAGAACAAAGAGCATCAAAGGAGAAGATTGTGGACTACAGGAAAAGGAGGGCCCCCATTCACATTGACAGGACTGTAGTGGAGCGGGTCGAGAGCTCCTTGGTGTCCACATCACCAACAACCTATCATGGTCCAAACACACCAGGAAAGTCGTGAAGAGGGTACGGCAAAGTTTTCCCCCTCAGGAGACTTGGCATGGGTCCACAGATCCTCAAAGTGCTACGGCTGCACCATCGAGAGCATCCTGACCGGTTGCATCACCGCCTGGTATGGCAACTGCTCGGCATCTGACCATAAGGCGCTACAGAGGGTAGTGTGTACAGCCCAGTACATCACTGGGGCCAAGATTCCGTCCATGTAGGACCTACAGTACCAGTCAAAATGTTGGACACACCTACTCCTTCTTGGTCAAATAGCCCTTACACAGGGCTGTCCTGTTGTAAAACAAAAAATAGTCCCACTTAGCACAAACCAGATGGGATGGTGTATCGCTGTGGTAGCCATGCTGGTTAAGTGTGCCTTGAATTCTAAATAAATCACTAACAGTGTCACCAGCAAAGCACCATCACACCACCTCCTCCATGCTTCATGGTGGGAACCACATGAATCAAATCGAAGTTTATTTGTCACGTGCGCTGAATACAACAGTGAAATGCTTACTTACAGGCTCTAACCAATAGTGCAAAAAAGGTGTTAGGTGAACAATAGGTAAGTAAAGAAATAAAAACAACAGTAAAAAGACAGTGAAAAATAACAGTAGCGAGGCTATAAAAGTAGCGAGGCTACATACAGACACCGGTTAGTTGGGCTGATTGAGGTAGTATGTACATGTAGATATGGTTAAAGTGACTATGCATACAGTATCTCACAAAAGTGAGTACACCCCTCACATTTTTGTAAATATTTGAGTATATCTTTTCATGTGACAACACTGAAGAAATGACACTTTGCTACAATGTAAAGTAGTGAGTGTACAGCTTGTATAACAGTGTAAATTTTCTGTCCCCTCAAAATAACTCAACACACAGCCATTAATGTCTAAACCGCTGGCAACAAAAGTGAGTACACCCCTAAGTGAAAATGCCCAAATTGGGCCCAATTAGCAATTTTCCCTCCCCGGTGTCATGTGACTCATTAGTGTTACAAGGTCTCAGGTGTGAATGGGGAGCAGGTGTGTTAAATTTGGTGTCATCGCTCTCACACTCCCTCATACTGACTGGTCACTGGAAGTTCAACATGGCACCTCATGGCAAAGAACTCTCTGAGGATCTGAAAAAAAGAATCGTTGCTCTACATAAAGATGGCCTGGGCTATAAGAAGATTGCCAAGACCCTGAAACTGAGCTGCAGCACGGTGGCCAAGACCATACAGTGGTTTAACAGGACAGGTTCCACTCAGAACAGGCCTCGCCATGGTCGACCAAAGAAGTTGAGTGCACGTGCTCAGCGTCATATCCAGAGGTTGTCTTTGGGAAATCGACGTATGAGTGCTGCCAGCATTGCTGCAGAGGTTGACGGGGTGGGGGGTCAGCCTGTCAGTGCTCAGACCATACGCCGCACACTGCATCAAATGGGTCTGCATGGCTGTCATCCCAGAAGGAAGCCTCTTCTAAAGTTGATGCACAAGAAAGCCCACAAACAGTTTGCTGAAGACAAGCAGACTAAGGACATGGATTACTGGAACCATGTCCTGTGGTCTGATGAGACCAAGATAAACTTATTTGGTTCAGATGGTGTCAAGCGTGTGTGGCGGCAACCAGGTGAGGAGTACAAAGACAAGTGTGTCTTGTCTACAGTCAAGCATGGTGGTGGGAGTGTCATGGTCTGGGGCTGCATGAATGCTGCCGGCACTGGGGAGCTACAGTTCATTGAGGGAACCATGAATGCCAACATGTACTGAGACATAGTGAAGCAGAGCATGATCCCCTCCCTTCGGAGACTGGGCCGCAGGGCAGTATTCCAACATGATAACAACCCCAAACACACCTCCAAGACGACCACTGCCTTGCTAAAGAAGCTGAGGGTAAAGGTGATGGACTGGCCAAGCATGTCTCCAGACCTAAACCCTATTGAGCATCTGTGGGGCATCCTCAAACGGAAGGTGGAGGAGTGCAAGGTCTCTAACATCCACCAGCTCCGTGATGTCGTCATGGAGGAGTGGAAGAGGACTCCAGTGGCAACCTGTGAAACTCTGGTGAACTACATGCCCAAGAGGGTTAAGGCAGTGCTGGAAAATGATGGTGGCCACACAAAATATTGACACTTTGGGCCCAATTTGGATATTTTCACTTAGGGGTGTACTCACTTTTGTTGCCAGCGGTTTAGACATTAATGGCTGTGTGTTGTGTTATTTTGAGGGGACTGCAAATTTACACTGTTGTACAAGCTGTACACTCACTACTTTACATTGTAGCAAAGTGTCATTTCTTCAGTGTTGTCACATGAAAATATACACTCAAATATTTACAAAAATGTGAGGGGTGTACTCACTTTTGTGAGATACTGTAAATGATGAACAGAGAGTAGCAGTAGCGTAAAAGAGGGGTTGGTGGGTGGTGGGTGGCGGGACACAATGCAGATAGCCCGGTTAGCCAATGTGCGGGAGCACTGGTTGGTCGGCCCAATTGAGGTAGTATGTACATGAATGTATAGTTAAAGTGACTATGCATATATGATAAACAGAGAGTAGGAGCAGTGTAAATGAGGGTTTGGAGGGGGGGGGGCAAAATGCAAATAGTCCAGGTAGCCATTTGATTACCTGTTTACCCCCAGTCTTATGGCCTGGGGGTAAAAACTGTTGAAGCCTTTTTGTCCAAGATTTGGCACTCCGGTACCACTTGCCATGCGATAGTAGAGAGAACAGTCTATGACTGGGGTGGCTGGGGTCTTTGACAATTTTTAGGGCCTTCCTCTGACACCGCCTGGTGTACTGGGCCGTATGCTGAGCACTTACGGTGGGAACCAAACATGCGGAGATCATCTGTTCACCTACTCTGCGTCTCACAAAGACACGGCGGATGGAACCAAAAATCTTAAATTTGAACTCATCAGACCAAAGGACAGATTTCCACCGGTCTAATGCCCATTGCTTGTGTTTCTTGGCCCAAGCAAGTTTCTTCTTCTTACTGGTGTCCTTTAGTAGTGGTTTCTTTGCAGCAATTCGACCATGAAGGTCTCCTCTGAACAGTTGATGTTGAGATGTGTCTGTTACTTGAACTCTGTGAAGCGTTTATTTGTGCTGCAATCCGAGGTGCAGTTAACTGTAATGAACTTATCCTCTGCAGCAGAGGTAACTCTTGGTCTTCCTTTCCTGTGGCGGTCCTCATGAAAGCTAGTTTCATCATAGCTCTTGATAGTTTTTGCAACTGCTCTTGAAGAATCTTTCGAAGTTCTTGAAATGTTACGCATTGACTGACCTTCATGTCTTAAAGTAATGATGGACTGTTGTTTCTCTTTGCTTAATTGAGCTGTTCTTGCCATAATATGGGACTTGGTCTTTTACCAAATAGGGCTATCTTCTGTATACCACCCCTACCTTGTCACAACAAAACCGATTGGCTCAAACGCTGAACGCATTGAGGAAAGAAATTCCACAAATTAACTTTTAACAAGGCACACCTGTTAATTGAAATGTCTTCCAGGTGACTACCTCATGAAGCTGGTTGAGAGAATGCCAAGAGTATGCAAAGCTGTCATCAATGCAAAGGGTGGCTACTTTTATTGAATCTCAAATATAAAATATATTTTGATTTGTTTAACACTTTTTTGGTTACTACATGATTTCCATATGTGTTATTTCATTGTTTTGATGTCTTCACTATTATTCTACAATGTAGAAAATAGTAAAAATTAAGAAAAACCCTGGAATGAGTAGTTGTGTCCAAACTTTTGACTGGTACTGTATTTACTAGGCGGTGTCAGAGGAAGGCCCAAAAAATTGTCAAAGACTCTGGTCACCCAAGTCATAGACTGTTCTCTCTGCTTCCGCAGGGCAAGCAGTACCGGATAGCCAAGTCTAGGCCCAAAACGCTCCTTAACAGCTTCTACCCCCAAGCCTGCTGAACAATTAATCAAATGGCCAACCAGACTATTTTCATTGACACCCCCCCTCCTTTGTTTTTACACTGCTGCTACTCGCTGTTTATTATCTATGCATGGTCACTTTACCCCTACCTACATGTACAAATTACCTCAAGTAACCTGTATCCCCGCACATTGACTCAGTACCGGTACCCCCTGTATATAGCCTCATTATTATTATTATTATTATTATTATTATTATTATTATTCTATTGTGTTACTTTTATATTTTCTTAACTCTATTTTCTTAACTGATTTGTTGGTTAAGGGCTTGTAAGTAAGCATTTCACGGTAAGGCCTACACCTGTTGTATTCGGTGCATGTGACAAAAAAAATTGATTTGGGAAGCTTGATTTTGGAAGAAGCTAACCACTTAGCTAGATAGCTAACTAGCTACTAAATTAGCAAACCAAATGCACAACTGCAGAGCATTTAGCACATTTTAGACACTTAACTTAATATTTATACGATATCTAGCTGGCAAACATTTAGTTGTGATTTCCCTACTGTAACTAGATCACCTGGTGCATGTTGCACAGCAGAGAGTGACTCTTGTCGTTGTGTACTTGTAAACAAACACCACATGACGGAACAACCGGTAAGCTTCATAATGAAAAATTGTTACCGGTGAAATGAAAAACGCAATCTTTATCTCTTAACATATTGCATAAGTTGACTGCAGGTATTTGCTTAACAAGTAACTAGAAATATGCACAAAAAAATTTAATAGTTTGAACCGTATTGACTGTATTGAAAAAACATCCCGTAGCGATTTCCAAATACCCCGGTATATGACCCAAGACTATTTTATTACCATGGTAGCAGAGCCACACTCCCTACATTATCACCTGTAGTATTGCCATGGTTAAACCTCACCATTCTCCTTTGGTCTACACAAAAGGGGCATACCTAGTCAGTTGTTCAACTGAATGCCTTCAACTGAAATGTGTCTTCCGCATTTAACCCAACTGTCCTCTCTGATACAAAGCCTTAATTATTTTCAATCCCAAATTGACTGGTACTCCATAACTGTGACCTGTAGTCCCTAAGTGTCAAAGTGTTCAGGCTAGGGGTCTGTTTTGGATTGAGCAAGTCTCTTGGCCTTTGTTGACTGATTCTTCCTGTATTATCTCTATAGCTGCGGAAGGCCATCGAGGGTTCTGTGGCGGTGAAGGGGGTGAAAGTGCGCCCCCCTCTGTCCAGTTTCCGGGACAGCGGCACCAGCGGCACCAGCAGCAGCAATAGCGAGAACGAAGCCACAGAGCTCCACAAGCTGTGGGACCGCCACAAGTCCATGTCCCTCCCCCGGGAGCACCTGGCCTCTGACTCTGATGAGAAGTCCCAGTGAGGGGGATGGGGACAGGGAGATGGGGACAGGTGTTTGGGACAGGTATATTGGATGGGGATTGGGACAGGTAAATGTAGACACGTATATTGCCGAGGAGGGGAGGAGTAGGGTGAGCATTGCCCCCCCCCCCACTTAAAAACCACAACCGATGCTGCAACCTCATAGCTTGGATCAATATTTAATTCTGGACTATAGAGCTCTCTCCTCTTACTCCTCTCCTAACCTTCCTCTCCATCCCTTTCTTCTTTACCCCTCCTCCCGGTTGGCCTTTGGGCCCTACACTTACTCAGCTCTTATGGAGAAGGGATTGACTCACCCTGCCCTTGGCCCAACCAGAACAGAAGAGATCTGGGTGTTAGGGAGGGGAGAGGAGAGGAGAGGAGAGGAGAGGAGAGGAGAGGAGAGGAGAGGAGAGGAGAGGAGAGGAGAGGAGAGGAGAGGAGAGGAGAGGAGAGATTGACTCACTCTGCCCTTGGCCCAACCAGAACAGAAGAGATCTGGGTGTTAGGGAGGGGAGAGGAGAGGAGGGATTGACTCACCCTGCGCTTGGCCCAACCAGAACAGAAGAGATCTGGGTGTTAGGGAGAGGAGAGGAGGGATGGGTTAAGGCGTCACTGCTTAACAAAGGTGGTCAGAGCACAATGTATAGAATGTGGTTTGACTGTAAAAGGGATTGCATTTTCTTTTTTTGCCAATTTTGTTATTGGTGAGGAAATGTTCAAAGTTTGTTTGCGTTTTGTGGACCTGTTAACGTTTCTTTCTGACCAGTCTTCCATCTGCAACTATCTGGTGTATGTGACAATAAAATGTCAACAACAAAAAAATTCCCACCTTGCCTCTGTAGAAAGAACCACATACTGTTCTGGTCTCACATTGGGAGATGTCTTCACCACTCTCTCTTTCAGTCCTCTCCCCCTATTCTTTTCTGTGTTACTTTAGTGCTTGAGTCTGGTTGAGAGAATAGTCTACTCTATGCAAACAGATGTACAGTATGTATGTAGGTATTCTGTAGAATGGTGAAAGCATGTGTTAACATTTACCTTTCAGCATGCTTCAACACACATGCTGTGCACTCCTTTAACCTGACCATATATATATATATATATATATATATATATATACACACACACACACACGGAGGATGTGTCAGTACAGTGTGCAATTATCCATAATCACCATGGCAACTCTCCGTTGTCAGTCCCCAAGCTTGCCAAAGGGACCAGCGAAAATGCACGTTTGATTTGCTTTAGTGTTTGTATTTTTTCAGATGGGTTTTTCATTATTTTGCATTTCTCTGAAGTCATTCTCTCCTTATTTTCCTTTTCCGTTCTCTATGGCATCATTTACTACAAGATAGATATTTTAGGGCAGGCGCATATTTATTAATAGGTATTAATCAAAATAGAAGAATCTGATTTGTTAGTTTTTTTATTATTTCTATTTGAATGATTAGGTAATCAACTTGTGCAATAATGATTGATAATCTCACTTTCTAATCAGATTTTAATTTATGACTTGACATGAATGCAAGAACCTTATTTTTGTAAAGAAATTGAAAAATGTTAAACAATATGTATAATGACACACACTGTCTGTTTGGTCCCAGGCCATTTCTGGATTCTGCTGCTTGTACTGTCTCGGTCTGACTCTGGACTGTATGATGTGTTATAGGCCCACTACGGAAACCCACTGGGGTCAAACCAGCCAGAGCTTAACAAGTCCAGTGCTATTTTTCACAAGAACAAATAAAACTTTTTTTTTTATATCAGGGATGAATAAAGAAATGTTTAACAAATGGGAGTCTGGAATCTTCCTTTACCTCACCCCTCTTTTTCTCTCATCCCCCTCTCCTCCCAGAAGCTGTAGAACAGCGACTGTTTTTTTCTCTTTCTGTTTTCTATCGCCCTCTCATTCTTTCCCTCTGGAGTCTGTTTGTTGTTTAAAAAAAATCTGTTTTTCTGAGTGAAATGCCATCTGTACTGAAATGGGCAGATAAATGCTTAATTATAGCTAAATGGGTTGATTTGTTAAGGTGTGAAAAGTATACCTCTCTCCCTGTGGATCCTAGCGTCTGTGTTCGACAGCTGTGCTGTAGAGTAGGATGTGTTTTAAACTGCCCCGTCCCTGCTGTTCCAGATGAGATAACAGTCCCGTCTCTGACGCCTTTTATTCTGGATTATGTCACCGTGTAATCTGTAATCCCTGTAATCTGACCAACACTGCAATCTGAGATGAGACCTAACACTGCCCAATCCTGTTAGAGATTTCAATTATTCATGTCTGTCTGTGTGTGTGTGAGAGAAACAGAGTATTTGTATGATGGAGAGAAAATGGTATTAAACAAAATGGCAAATGGTACAAAATGATTTATTTATTTTACCCATCTTCTCTAGTTTATTGGCATACAAGTCATTTGTATTGTGGTGGTGGTGCTAGTTCTTGGAACAGTTTTACACATGCTCAACACAACCACTTTTAGTTTCATCTGTCCCAGGCGATGTGGACTTCATATTGATTAATAATAAATGAAGGTGTCACAGTAAAAAGTCCGTGTCCCCAGATTGGCAGAGAGTGAGGAGGATACAAGGGGGACTATTTTAACTGTGACTCATAGTCAGACAGGCAGATTGATGTAATTGCTGCTAAAAAAAAGTGCAGAGGGCTCTATGAAGAAAGTTTCCCTGAGCAAACTAAACTCTGTCTGACTTACGACTGATACTGTGTGAGCGAGAGGCTAGGAGATGGAGAGAGGAGCTGACAAGCATGAGATTTCTTTTTGCTTCTCTTAAAACTTGTCAGACCAATTATCATCCAAGATACTACTGGCTCTATGGCTCTGGACAAGTATTCATTGTCAGGAAATATGCAATAAATAGCTAGTCACTTATTCATGAACGGAGCTCTATCTCAGGTCTACCCAGTGTGTTCAGTATGGAGGTTTTCTTTTGGGGTGGGGGGGGGGGGTCTATCTGTAACCTGGTCTGAACTTTTCTTTGACCAGGATGAGCTGTGTGTGTATGTAATAAACCTTTTCTTTGACCAGGATGCACTGTGTGTGTATGTAATAAACCTTTTCTTTGACCAGGATGCACTGTGTGTGTATGTAATAAACCTTTTCTTTGACCAGGATGCACTGTGTGTGTATGTAATAAACCTTTTCTTTGACCAGGATGCACTGTGTGTGTATGTAATAAACCTTTTCTTTGACCAGGATGCACTGTGTGTGTATGTAATAAACCTTTTCTTTGACCAGGATGCACTGTGTGTGTATGTAATAAACCTTTTCTTTGACCAGGATGCACTGTGTGTGTATGTAATAAACCTTTTCTTTGACCAGGATGCACTGTGTGTGTATGTAATAAACCTTTTCTTTGACCAGGATGCACTGAGTGTGTATGTAATAAACCTTTTCTTTGACCAGGATGCACTGTGTGTGTATGTAATAAACCTTTTCTTTGACCAGGATGCACTGTGTGTGTATGTAATAAACCTTTTCTTTGACCAGGATGCACTGTGTGTGTATGTAATAAACCTTTTCTTTGACCAGGATGCACTGTGTGTGTATGTAATAAACCTTTTCTTTGACCAGGATGCACTGTGTGTGTATGTAATAAACCTTTTCTTTGACCAGGATGCACTGTGTGTGTATGTAATAAACCTTTTCTTTGACCAGGATGCACTGTGTGTGTATGTAATAAACCTTTTCTTTGACCAGGATGCACTGTGTGTGTATGTAATAAACCTTTTCTTTGACCAGGATGCACTGTGTGTGTATGTAATAAACCTTTTCTTTGACCAGGATGCACTGTGTGTGTATGTAATAAACCAACCCCCATGTTACTTACTTTAATATGGTGCAATGTTAAAGATACATTTTGTATTTTTTTATGCATTTTCTTTATGAAGATGATTAATTTATTAAATCAACAATCAACATCAACCCATAAACAAAAGTAAAAAATCAACTGAAATAAAATTAGTTTTTTAACGATAGCGTTTCAGTACATCACATCTCTTCTATGTATAAAACTGGAGGGTGAAAATAGAAAACCATCTGAAGTCAGTCAGAGGTGTGGAGGTCCGAGGTGTGCCTCAGAGCGGTATGCGGGGGGTGTAGGGGGCTCCATAACCCCCATAGTGGGGATTCTCATGACACTGACCACCAGCATGCCCTCAGGGGTCAGTGTGCTACTGACCGACAGGGGGTCCATGTCCTCCGGTAGCAGGGTCTTATGGGTAAACGTATCACTGACACTCCCATCCTCCAACACCTGAGGGAGAGAGGGTATGATGAGAGTGAGAGAATGAGGGAGGAAGAAGGAAGAGAAATAGAAGAGGTCCAGCAGAGGAGTAAAGGAGAGATGGAGAAGAGAGATAATATAATGAGGGAAGGTCAAGGAAGGGGGGAAGGTGAGAAGAGGGGGAATAGAGAGGATTTATCAAGGGAAGAAGGGATGGTGAGAAGAGGGAGATGAAGGTGAGAAACAGTGAGATCAGTACATACAGATCTATCTTTTGATCACTTATTCAAGGTTTAAAAAGGCTTCTAAAGTTTGTAATTTCCACTTAAAAATGTCAGACTTAACAAAAAATGTATCAACCCCTAGGAAAATGTCCATTAATTATAATCCACATCATTTAAAAGTCCTGTTGCTCAAGTATTTTTTTCCTGCTGTGAGAATCAGGGTCAAATTAAGATGGTGGGGAGCTGAGATCAGGCAGAGAATCACAACAAACAGTTGACCAAAGAGCAGTATTTGTCTAAGCAGGGCCTTGGGGCTGCATGGTGAATGGATGAGAGGACTGGATGTCGGTTTTATTAAGTGGTTCTCTGGCCTGTTAAAGAGGAGCTGTGACATGGTTGCCTTACAGCCTCAGCAGCAGTTTCCTCTCTCTCCACTCTGCCATTTACTACGGATTACAAACTACAACAGGCTGAGGCTGGGAGAGCAGGAGGCCTAGTGAGGTTATACAGTACAGTTAATGGTCAGCTTTAGCCGTAAAATACAGATGTTGTATCTCAATTTGATCATCTTGTTGTTGCAGGAATGTTCCTGCACAACAGGAAACTCGTAGTGCATTAAAGTGCATTCAAGTGCAATTTCCACTTTAAAATGTCAGCCTTGATTTGCCCTAACAAAAATGTGTCAACCCTTACAAAAAATGTAAATTAATTATGATATTCAAAACAAATCACATTTCCTGCAGGATTATTTTCCTGCTGTAGCAAACTGGCTCAAATTAAGGTATGGCATCTGTATATAGCTCTCCAATAGCCTCACCCTTCATTGGGATTCACACTTCTCCCTCATCATCCCCCAGTACACAATAACCAAGCGCATCATTAAACAGGACACACACTGCACACACACACATCATTGCACTTATAATTTGTACCTACAGTGTGCACACAGACACATCCTCTTTCACTAATGGGTACCCACACACACACTATAACCTTCAGACACTCACCTTTTCAGCGTGGATGACTATGTTGTGGTTGTAGGCCATCAACACTATGTCATGAGGTTCAAACTGACTGACGTCAGCTGACATGTAGTAACTATCCCCCAACGATCTGACCACGCCCATACTGGCAGGACGACCTGTCACAGTGCCACTTGTTGGGCCTGGAGGGAAGTGCAGACAAAACAGTGAGTGGAGACATGAATATGTTGATTTATTCAATTCTTATTTTCTTGTTCTCATTAACATCACCAACTTGGGGAAGAATAAACCATAGCAAGAGAAAATATATAAAGGAATTAAGGGAAAATATGAGTGATTTAAAGTTTATTATCGAGTCCTTGGGGGAGGATATATTTCAGTTTTATGTGGAGACAACTGGAGAATACAGGCCATTCAAGCTCATGAGTGAGCAATGATTCTGTTTGGAACATAAAGCTAATTTAATTCCCAGCAAGAACCTGAGTGGTATACTACGAAGCAAGCTCGATCTAATCATGCTTTTATAAAGCTAGCCAGCTTCAGTTAGCTTCGCATTCTAGGTCAGCAGGGCCGGCTCCAGTCATAAGCGACATAAGCGGTCGCTTAGGGCCCCCAGCCACTAGGGGGCCCCGACTCCAAAAAAACTCAGTTGGGGTCTCAATTTACTGTTGAGAGTTAGAATAGTAGAATACGCACGCTGTAAGTTAAACATTTGGTTGTGCATCATCAGTTTTTCTCTTGTTTAGTCAGTCACTGACAGTCACTCAATTAGCCATGTCAGGTAACAATGTTTCAATTGGTAAATTAGTTTAACCAGTTATCTAAACTTGTAGTAATCATGGCTGAATACCGACCGGGCACTCAGGACACATAGCCAGGGGCCTGGCCTCCAGTGGGCCCCCATTGATTTTGTTGGTCTCTCTCACTCAGATATCATTAACGTGGCATAAATCATGGCAAAATGGGTAGAATTGCAGGAAATTAGCTTTAAACTGCAAAAATGTTCTCTCTGCCCTTTGGCAAAATGTGTAGAACTACAGAAAACTTGTTTAAAACACACAAAAAAACCAACTACAAAATATGTAATCAGTCCTCTTCCTCAAATGAAGACTCAGACTCTTCATTCAAGATAAATGGAGTTAGCCCTGAGTTATGCTGCGTTCAAAACAACTGGGAACTTGGAAATCTCTGACTTCTGACTTCAGTGTGTTCAAGACAACTGAGAACTCAGAAAAAAAAACTCCAACTGGGAAAAAATATTTTTAACTGTCTCAGCCAACTCGGAATTCCAAGTCAGAAATTCTGGCATCTTTCTAGAGCTCCGCCCTGGAGCAGGTTAGTTCTGTAAGATTTGTTGCCATAGAAATGTACCTGAACAAAAGGTGAGCCACTTTCATATGACTGGGTTAACTCAGAGTTGACTAAAGTTACCTCGCTTACTCCTGAAACCTGATATGTAGTATACCCCTCAGCACAAAATAGAGCCAAACTCAAGCCCCGTTTATCCCCGGTGCTAACCTACATCCTTTGTACCGGTTGCGTCCACATGCTGATTGTGCCCACATTTTCAGACAGGTGTAGATGATCAAAAGACACATTATGATCTGATCTTACTGCCCAACTGTGTAGGTAGTCAGGCACGCATTGTGTCTGGATATCTCATAAGTGTAAACGGATCTGGGCAATGAAACCATTTAAATCCTAATTATTCCGCCTAAAGTCATTGACAGGTGGCACCATTAATCTATGACATCAACATGTATTAAAATAAATAAATATTATTTTGAAAGAATATCTGTCAAATAGTTATCGTACAGGGCGGTACCAGAAAATCTGGTCACAATGTGGACACGGTGTTCAAATAAGATACGTTTTTTAGTGTGTGGACAAGATCAGGAAGGACACATTTCACTTTATTATTTACAACATATTTTCAATGTAAGACAGAAAAATGTAAAAGTTTGATATATTTCACAATATAATTTGTAATAATAATTTTGATTTGGGTTATTAGACATCCAGTAGCTACACACAGTCCATAAACAGTCTTTAAAGCCATCATTATCATTTTGTATGTTTATGGCTCTGAGTAAGCTCCTTAGTTTTATTTTCCCTCTGGCATTTTAGCACCTATGAGAGTTTCACTTCCTCGACACTGTCCAACACTCAGGCAGGCCTCTTACTGCCTATTAAAGCATTTTAGCTAAGACACTGGAGACTGGTTGGAGCCCAATGGCAGACATCTCCCACTGTTCTGATTCATTATCTTCTTTGAGATGCTGCTTTTTCTACCAGAATACATGTAACTTCCACAGTCTCTAGCACCTTCTGGGTCATTCCACAAATACAGTGCCTTTTTGATATTTTAAGTACAAATTGTGCACCAATATTGCATTTTAAAAGTATGTTATATTAAATGAAATACCCTGTAATATAAACCAAATGGAACATTTTATAAATCAGATATTTATATTAACAAAGACTTGCTAAAGTGCCAAAAATCTGCATTTTGACATGTCCCACGTAATGTTTTTCTGACTTCTAGGAAGATTTTAACCCCCTTAACCTCTAACTTGTCCCCATCATTGTAAAGCTTCAGTTGTTCTTTTGCTTTGACAAAGTCATTTCTGAAGATGATTATTTATTTCATGTGATTGGTGATTAATTTACATTTGTCCCTCATTTAAAGGACAAGTTCACTTTTTATGTAATGACATGTTATAGAAGTGTTCAGACACT
Organism: Salmo trutta; assembly: GCF_901001165.1. Taxonomy (NCBI): domain Eukaryota; kingdom Metazoa; phylum Chordata; class Actinopteri; order Salmoniformes; family Salmonidae; genus Salmo; species Salmo trutta. Next base: position 74,226,053 of record NC_042969.1, read on the forward strand.
TTGTTTTGAGATTTCACTTGGTTTTTAGAAACTTACCCCAGAAACAATAGACTTCCTCAGACTCGTTCTGCAGTACGGGGGCCTGTGTGTGAGCATGCCCATGTTGAATTTGGAAGTTTACTTACACTTAGGTTGAAGTCATTAAAACTCATTTTTCAACACTCCACAAATTTCTTGTTAACAAACTATAGTTTTGGCAAGTCGGTTAGGACATCTACTTTGTGCATGACACAAGTACATTTTCCAACAATTGTTTACAGACAGATTATTTCACTTATAATTCACTGTACCACAAATCCGGTGGATCAGAAGTTTACATACACTAAGTTGATTGTCCCTTTAAACAGCTTGGAATATTCCAGAAAATGATGTCATGGCTTTAGAAGCTTCTGATAGGCAAATTGACATAATTTGAGTCAATTGGAGGTGTACCTGTGGATGTATTTCAAGGCCTACCTTCAAACTCAGTGCCTCTTTGCTTGACATCATGAGAAAATCAAAAGAAATCAGCCAAGACCACAAGTCTGGTTCATCCTTGGGAGCAATTTCTAAGCGCCTGAAGGTATCACGTTCATCTGTACAAACAATAGTACGCAAGTATAAACACCATGGGACCATGCAGCCGTCATACCGCTCAGGAAGGAGACGCGTTCTGTCTCGTAGAGATTAATGTACTTTGGTGCGAAAGTGCAAATCAATCCCAGAACAACAGCAAAGGACCTTGTGAAGAGGCTGGAGGAAACCGGTACAAAATGGTCTATATCCACAGTAAAACGAGTCCTATATCAACATAACCTGAAAGATCACTCAATGAGGAAGAAGCCACTGCTCCAAAACCGCCATAAAAAAGCCAGACTGCGGTTTGCAACTGCACATGGAGAAATGTCCTCTAGTCTGATGAAACAAAAATAGAACTGTTTGGCCATAATGACCATCGTTATGTTTGGAGGAAAAGGGGGAGGCTTGCAAGCCGGAGAACACCATCCTAACCGTGAAGCACGGGGGTGGCAGCATCATGTTGTGTGGGTTCTTTGCTGCAGGAGGGACTGGTGCACTTTACAAAATAGATGACATCATGAGGAAAGACAATTATGTGGATATATAGAAGCAACATCTCAAGACATCAGTCAGGAAGTTAAAGCTTGGTCGTAAATTGGTCTTCTAAATGAACAATGACCCCAAGCATACTTCCAAAGTTGTGGCAAAATGGCTTAAGGACAACAAAGTCAAGGTATTGGAGTGCCCATCACAACGCCCTGACCTCAATCCCATAGAAAATTTGTGGGCAGAACTGAAAGAGCGTGTGCGAGCAAGGAGGCCTACAAACCTGACTCAGTCACACCAGCTCTGTCAGGAGGAATGGGCCAGAATTCGCCCAACTTATTGTGGGATGCTTGTGGAAGGCTACCCGAAACGTTTGACCAATTTTAACAATTTAAAGGCAATGCTACCAAATACTAATTGAGTGTATGTAAACTTCTGACCCACTGGGAATGTGATGAAAGAAATAAAAGCTGAAATAAATCATTCTCTCCACTATTATTCTGACATTTCACATTCTTAAAATAAAGTGGTGATCCTAACTGACCTATAACAGGGAATCTTTACTCGGATTAAATGTCAGGAATTGTGAAAACCTGAGTTTAAATATATTTGGCTAAGGTGTATGTAAACTTCCGACTTCAACTGTACATCACCATAATGACAGCTCTGCCATTCCTAAAAGGCACATTTGAGTGTTTTTGGAGCATTTGTTTATGTTTTATCCTTGGCCCCCATACTGCAGAACAAGCCTGAGGAAGTCTATCGCTGGTGTGTTCAGTTTCTCAAAAGCAAGTGAAATTCCATGACAAGTGTCTGGACACTCCTATAACATGCCATTTACATCGAAAATTGAGAATTGGTTAAACAAAAAAAAGTGATCTTGACCTTTTAACGGCGAACCCTGTTACTTGAACTGAACTTTTGTTTTAATATGGTAAAAATATATTTTGAAAGAAATATTGGACATGTAAGAGTCTTTCACCATTTTGTGGTAGAAAACTGAGCGTGTTGACAATAACTAGTCAACCCATATATAGATGGGCTAAAAATGATTTAACAAGTTACATTTTATGTTACGCTTGCATTCAATTGTTCCTCCCTGTTGTCCCTCAAGGGCACGACAACAGATTTTTTTACCTAGTCAGCTTGGAGATTTGAACCAGCAACCTTTTGGTTATTGGCCCAGCACTTTTAACTGCTCATAACCACTAGGCTACCTTTCATCCAAGGTGCCAGAGCCTGGCCCTGGATAGCTTCTGCTCAATTTAACCACTGTTTACTGTTTTTAATTTTGCCTTTATTTAACTAGGCAAGTCAGTTAAGAACAAATTCTTAATTGCAATGACAGCCTAAGAACAAGGGGTTAATTGCCTTGTTCAGGGGCAGAATGACAGATTTTTACCTTGTCAGCTCAGGAATTCAATCTAGCAACCTTTTGGTTACTGACCCAACACTCTAACCACTAGCCTACCTGCCATTGATGTTATTCTACCCAAATACCCAACTCCCCCTCACCTGGGTGCCCGTAAGAGTCTTTGCAGTGTCGGCTGAAAGGGGCCAGACACAGGGGGGCCACATCCCCTTCTTCTCCAAACAGGCTTTGGGGTCCCACCCCTGCTGCCTCCAGGAAAGGCTCAAACAGGAGGTCCGCCGCCCCACCACCAGACCCATCTGACCGGTAGGTGCTGGAACTGCTGTAGCAGGCTGACGAGCGGAACGAGGAAGAGGAGGAACGGCTGGATGAAGAGCTGGTCAGAGCCATGGTGAGAATTGGTGTCTAAAACACACACACACACACTGAAACTACAACTCACTCAGTGAGATTATTTTACTACTAAATTGTTGTCAACACACCAAGACAAAGCTGGTGGCTCTGTTGTTCTTTAGAATCAGCCCAGATACTCTTCAGAAGTCAGTGATCCCTTTTTCCACTGTACACACACACACACACACACACACACACTGACACTAAGCTCTCTGCTGTCTCTCTGGGTGTAATTTAAGTCCCAAAGCATTCTGGGAAAGTGGCATGCTATGGCCCCAACGTGTAGTCCTCTTTTCTCCTTACAAGGTGGTGTGTCCAGCGATGGTGGCCAGGAATAACGGTAAAAGAGATAAGATGTGTGCTCCTCACGCATGCAAGTTTGCACACACACACACACAACCCTAAAGTAACATAGAGATTACTGAGCCAAGGGGTGCACTCAGAGATGTTTTAGGTATGCGGTCAGAGATAACATAATGAGAACAACAGGTTGAGAAGGTTGTGGGAACGTTGTGCGAACGTTGCTTTTTAAACTGTTGTACCATCATTTGACTGTCGCTCTGTACGTCCTGATGCAGGATTCCTTTAGGATTTTTGAATGCTACGCTTGTATGCATTTTATGACAGAACATTATGTCAGTACTTTATGGCAGCACGTTACTTTATGCCAGTACTTTCTACCAGTACTTTAAGCCAGCACTTTATGCCAGCACGTTATGCCAGTACTTTATGGCAGCACGTTATTTTATGCCAGTACTTTCTACCAGTACTTTAAGCCAGCACTTTATGCCAGCACGTTATGCCAGTACTTTATGGCAGCACGATATTTTATGCCAGTACTTTCTACCAGTACTTTAAGCCAGCACTTTATGCCAGCACGTTATGCCAGTACTTTATGCCAGCACGTTACGCCAGTACTTTATACCATTACTTTAAGCCAGCATGTTATGCCAGAACTTTATGCCAGCACGTTATGCCAGTATTTTATGCCAGCACGTTATGCCAGCACTTTATGCCAGCATGTTATGCAAGTACTTTACACCAGTACTTTATGCCAACATGTTATACCAGCATGTTATGCCAGTATGTTATGCCAGTACTTCATGCCAGTGCTTTACGTCAGTACTTTATGCCAGCATGTTATGCCAGTACTTTATGCCAGAACTTTATGCCAGTATGTTATGCCTGTACTTTATGCCAGCATGTTATGCAAGTACGTTATGCCAGTACGTTATGCCAGTACTTTATGCCAGTACGTTATGCCAGTACTTTATGCCAGTACGTTATGCCAGCACTTTATGCCAGCACGTTATGCAGGTACTTTATGCCAGTACTTTATGCCAGCACGTTATGCCAGTACGTTATGCCAGTACTTTATGCAGGTACTTTATGCCAGTACTTTATGCCAGCACGTTATGCCAGTACTTAATGCCAGTACTTTATGCCAGCATGTTATGCCAGTACTTTATGCCAGCACGTTATGCCAGTACTTTACACCAGCATGTTACCCCAGTACTTTACGCCAGTACTTTATGCCAGTACTTTACGCCAGTACGTTATGCCAGTACTTTATGCCAGCATGTTATGCCAGTACTTTACGCCAGTACTTTATGCCAGTACTTTACGCCAGTACTTTACTCCAGCACGTTACGCCAGTACTTTATGCCAGCATGTTACCCCAGTACTTTACGCCAGTACGTTATGCCAGTACTTTATGCCAGCATGTTATGCCAGTACTTTATGCCAGTACTTTATGCCCGCACATTATGCCAGTACTTTACGCCAGTACTTTACCCCAGCATGTTACGCCAGTACTTTACGCCAGTACGTTACGCCAGTACTTTATGCCAGCATGTTATGCCAGTACGTTATGCCAGTACTTAATGCCAGTACTTTATGCCAGCATGTTACGCCAGTACATTATGCCAGCATGTTATGCCAACATGTTATGCCAGGTCTTTATTTAAGTATTTTATGCCAGCACGTTATGCCAGTATAAAGCTGTTGACTTGTTTATTTGTTTATTAACAGTTACATTAGTACCTGCTCCCTTTCCAAGTGGGACTACATTTGGAGAAATGTTCTGTGAATCATGTGGATTATTCTTTGAAATCATTCTATAAAATGGTTATAAAAACAAGTTCGTATTATAGCACATATGACTGTTAACATTCACAATACAATACCCATACGTACAGAGTTACATGATTGTCATCTGCAGCCAGATGTTTTACAATTTTTATGTCTGTGTGTGTTAGAAAAAACTTTTCAAAGACGATATTCTCTCATGTCCAAGTCAGACTTTTCCCTGGAGATATACAGTGGCTTGCGAAAGTACTCAACCCCATTGCCATTTTTCCTATTTTGTTGCCTTACTACCTGGAATTAAAATGGATTTGTTGGGGGTTTGTATCATTTGATTTACGCAACATGCCTACCACTTTGAAGATGCAAAACATTTTTTATTGTGAAACAAACAAGAAATAAGACAAAAAAACTGAAAACTTGAGCGTGCATAACTATCCACCCCCCCAAAGTCAATACTTTGTGGAGCCACCTTTTGCAGCACTTACAGCTGCAAGTCTCTTGGGGTATGTCTCTATAAGCTTGGCACATCTAGCCACTGGGATTTTTGCCCATTCTTCAAGGCAAAACTCCTCCAGGTCCTTCAAGTTGGATGGGTTCCGCTGGTGTACAGCAATCTTTAAGTCATACCACAGATTCTCAATTGGATTGAGGTCTGGGCTTTGACTAGGCCATTTCAAGACATTTAAAAGTTTGCCCTTAAACCACTCGAGTGTTGCTTTAGCAGTATGCTTAGGGTCATTGTCCTGCTGGAAGGTGAACATCTGTCCCAGTCTCAAATCTCTGGAAGACTGAAAGAATTTCCCTGAATTTAGCGCCATCCATCATTCCATCAATTCTGACCAGTTTCCCAGTCCCTGCTGATGAAAAACATCCCCACAGCATGATGCTGCCACCACCATGCTTCACTATGGGGATGGTATTCTCGGGGTGATGAGAGGTGTTGGGTTTGCGCCAGACATAGCATTTTTCTTGATGGCCAAAAAGCTCAATTTTAGTCTCATCTGACCAGAGTACCTTCTCCTATATGTTTGGGGAGTCTCCCACATGCCTTTTGGCGAACACCAAACGTGTTTGCTTATTCTTTTCTTTTAGCAATGGCTTTTTTCTGGCCACTTTTCCATAAAGCCCAGCTCTGTGGAGAGTACAGCTTAAAGTGGTCCTATGGACAGATACGCCAATCTCCACTGTGGAGCTTTGCAGCTCCTTCAGTGTTATCTTTGGTGTCTTTTTTTGCCTCTCTGATTAATGCCCTCCTTGCCTGGTCCGTGAGTTTTGGTGGGCGGGCCTCTCTTGGCAGGTTTGTTGTGGAGCCAAATTCTTTACATTTTTTAATAATGGATTTGATGGTGCTCTGTAGGATGTTCAAAGTATTGGATATTTTTTTTATAACCCAACCCTGATCTATGCTTCTCCTCAACGTTGTCCCTGACCTGTTTGGAGAGCTCCTTGGTCTTTGTGGTGCCTCTTGCTTTGTGGTTGCCCTTGCTTAGGGGTGTTGCAGACTCTGGGGCCTTTCAGAAGAGCTGCATATATACTGAGATTATGTGACACTTAGATTACACACAGGTGTACTTTATTTAACTAATTATGTGACTTCTGAAGGTAATTGGTTGCACCATATCTTATTTAGGGGCTTCATAGCAAAGGGGGTGAATACACATGCACGCACCACTTTTCCGTTTATTTTATTTTTTTTATTTTTTTGAAACAAGTTCTTTTTTTCTTTTCACTTCACCAATTTGGACTATTTTGTGTATGTCCATTACATGAAATCCAAATTAAAATCAATTTAAATTACAGGTTGTAATGCAACAAACTAGGAAAAAAGCCAAGTGGGATGAATACTTTTGCAAGGCTTAGTTGGCTTTTTACATTGTGCCAATATCTTTTCTATTATGGTATGTTCTATTTAAGCACTAAGGCCCGAGGGGGTGTGGTATATGGCCAATATACCACGGCTAAGGGCTGTTCTCAGGCACGACGCAACGCGGACACAGCCCTTAGTTGTGGTATATTGGCCATATATCACAAACCACAGAGGTGCCTTATTGCTTTTATAAATTGGTTACCAATGTAATTAGAGCAGTAAAAATATGTTTTGTCATACCTGTGGTATACGGTCTGATATACCACAGCCGTCAGCCAGTCAGCATTCAGGGCTTGATCCACCCAGTTTATAATGATTGAGAGATAACTGTTTTTTTCCTATAGGGAATGGCCCTTTCTTTCTCTCAGGGAGAGAAACTATTTGTTTACACCATTCCCCACAAGAAAATGGCAGGCGGTCAGTGGTACTTTATGATAACAAAATAGCATTGTCTATTTCTCTCTCTCTGTGTGTGTGTTACAGGGGTGAGGTGAGTGAGTTCTATCCTTTTCAGAGGAGTAAAGGTTGTTCCAGAGACTGTAAATGGTTCTATAATGATGTGTAATGAGCTGAGTTAATGGAAAAGTACATTATCAAATCAAATACATTCAGCAGCTTCTTGGAATCCTATGTGATTGTTAAGTGCTTTGCAGAAACTCTACAACTTAATTTGTTATTTTTTCCATAATTCCCTTCCATCGAGCCAGGAAATCACACAATCATACCAAGTCAGGATTTCATTTTTTTTTTTGCAAAGAACATTAAGGATATTTTATTAAGAACTTCAAATTATGTCATCAAATTATGTCAGGTGCAGCAAACAAAGGCCAGGTCATTTTTTTTTAAATCACATGGCAATATTCAAAGTAGTACATTCAGCCAAAAGAACAAGAGAAAATAAATAAATGAGAGGAAAATAAATGAGAGGAAAGGAAATTAGAGAAATAAATGAGAGGAAAATAAATGACAGGAAAGGAAATGAGAGGAAAATAAATTAGAGGAAAGGCAATGAGAAGAAAGGCAATGAGAGGAAAGGAAATGAGAAGAAAGGCAATGAGAGGAAAGGAAATGAAATGAAATGAGAGAATGGTGATAAAAGATTACATCTCTGAGGGATTAGAGGTGGGGGTGGGTGTAATGATAGAGGTGAAGTTTCACAGTTATCAGTAAGAGGAGCGATAGGAAGAGGTGACATGGTACTTTCACTCTGGCTCTTATAGTTGTAGCCTTTGTTTTATGGTTAGCTTGCTTCTGGCGAACAGTGGGAGACTAAGTGCTCTTGGTATATTGCATCTTTTTACATATAAAACAGTTGCATTTCCTTCATCAACTCTGTATACCAGTTGCATTCACAATTAAGGGAATTACAGCGAAGTGTGTGTGTATGCAAGTGTGTTTTAATGTGCTATGTGTCTGTGTGCGTGTTTAGATGTGCACCGGAGCCACGACATTACCTTGGTGTCACCTCACCGCCCAGCGCACAGGGAATTGTGGGTCGTTTTAATTAAGCACTGCTGTGGCGGCAGAGGCTAATGTGGGTTAAACACAGCCCAACTCTCCACTCCCAGCTCTACTCTCTAATCTGTGAAGATTACACTCTAGCTCTCCAATGAGACGTTTACAGCAGACTGCTGTTGCCTCCTAGTTCTGTATGCAGGGCCAGTAGTGTCTAGATGTTCAACAGAGGGCCAGTAATAATCTAGATGTTCAGAGGGCCAGTAGTAATCTAGATGTTCAACAGAGGGCCAGTAGTATCTAGATGTTCAACAGAGGGCCAGTAGTATCTAGATGTTCAACAGAGGGCCAGTAATAATCTAGATGTTCAACAGAGGGCCAGTAGTAATCTAGATGTTCAACAGAGGGCCAGTAGTGTCTAGATGTTCAACAGAGGGCCAGTAGTAATCTAGATGTTCAACAGAGGTCCAGTAGTATCTAGATGTTCAACAGAGGGCCAGCAGTGTCTAGATGTTCAACAGAGGGCCAGTAGTATCTAGATGTTCAACAGAGGGCCAGTAGTAATCTAGATGTTCAACAGAGGGCCAGCAGTGTCTAGATGTTCAACAGAGGGCCAGTAGTATCTAGATGTTCAACAGGGCCAGTAGTATCTAGATAAACAGGCCTGTTGTGTCTAGATGTTCAACAGGCCTGTTGTGTCTAGATGTTCAACAGGCCTGTTGTGTCTAGATGTTCAACAGGCCTGTTGTGTCTAGATGTTAAACAGGCCTGTTGTGTCTAGATGTTAAACAGGCCTGTTGTGTCTAGATGTTAAACAGGCCTGTTGTGTCTAGATGTTAAACAGGCCTGTTGTGTCTAGATGTTAAACAGGCCTGTTGTGTCTAGATGTTAACCCTGTGGGTGTGTGGTGGTGAGAGCAATTGGGTGACTACAGGCTGAATATTCATATTATATAGTATGTGGAAATCCCTTCAAATTAGTGGATTTGGCTATTTCAGCCACACCCGTTGAAGACAGCAATGCAATCTCTATAGACAAACAGTGGCGGTGAAATGGCCTGTACTAAAGAGCTCAGTGACTTTCAACATGGCACCGTCATAGGGTGCCACCTTTCCAGCAAGTCAGTTTGTCAAATTTCTGCCCTGCTAGAGCTGCCCTGGTCAACTGTAAGTGCTGTTATTGTGAAGTGGAAACGTCTAGGAGCAACAACGGTTCAGCCGCAAAGTGGTAGGCCACACAAGCTCACAGAGCTTGGTTGCAACACTCACTACCAAGCTCCAAACTGCCTATGGAGCTTAATGAAATGGGTTGTAAAGCTCGCCGCCATTGGACTCTGGAGCAGTTGAAATGCGTTCTCTGGAGTGATGAATCACGCTTCACCATCTGGCAGTCCGCCGGATGAATCTGGGTTTGGCGGATGCCAAGAGAACGCTACCTGCCCGAATGCATAAAGTTTGGTGGAGGAACAATAATGGTCTGGGGCTGTTTTTCATCGTTCGGGCTAGGCCCCTTACTTCCAGTGAAATTAAATCTTAACGCAACAGCATACCATGGAATTCTAGACGAATCTGCGCTTCCAACTTTGTGCAACAGCTTGGGAAAGGCCCTTTCTTGTTTCCATACATAAATGATTTGTTGAGATCGGTGTGGAAGAACTTGACTGGCCTGCACAGAGCCCTGACCTCAACACCATCGAACACTTTTGGGATGAATTGGAACGCCAACTGCGAGCCAGGCCTAATCGCCCAACATCCGTGCCCGACCTCACTAATGCTTCTGGCTGAATGGAAGCAAGTCCCCACAGCAATGTTGAACATCTAGTGGAAAGCCTTCCCAGAAGAGCAGATGCTGTTATTATAGAAAAGGGGGGTCCAACTCCATATTATTACCCCTGATTTTAGAATGAAATGTTAACGTAGTGTATCGCCTTCTCCCACTCGCCACTGCCACCGTCTCATAGAGGCGCTCTCCCGGCCATGTCTATCACACACACACACAGAGTCTGTGATAAGTGCCCAATGTCAGTACTGGCCTAGAGCAACAGGCCACCCACAGAACATGTTGCCACTCTCCAACCTCTCACTCTACACTCACACTCGCACACACACACACACCTCCCTTTAAAATCCATCTGTGCCACACTAGGAAAGGGACGCTCATTCCCATTGATTGACGTAGTATAAATCATAGGACATTCATCCAATCACAGGACAGTGGCGCCACCCCGTTACATCACCCGCCTCTTACAGCAACCACCATCAGCTTTTGGGGGCAGTTATCCTCAAAAGACTCGTATTAGGACAGAAGGAGAGACAGGAATGATAAAGAGACACATAGCAGGAGAGGATAAAATAAAGAGAGATATACATCTCCCATTGCTCTACATGTCCATCAGTTGTTTTTCATCATCGCTGGCTAATTGCCTGTCGGCAAAGGTAGCACTCAGCCCTGCCGTCCCCCAGTTACGTAAGAGAAGGCTCCTGTGAATAAGGATAGTGGGAGGAAGGAAGGGAGGGAGAGAGAGAGAGGAGGGATAGAAGGAGATGGAAACAGACTGAGGGTGAAAGTGGGAGACAGGAAATGCGGGAGACAAAGGGACAGAGACAGAGAGGAGAAGGGGAAGAGAAAGGGGAGAGAAAATGAGACAGATGGAGACAGAGGGAGAGTGTGTGTGACAGCTGTGTGTGAACGAGATGCCCAGAACCAAGGTGCCAGTCACACACCACCAGGGGGACACTTTCAGTGAGTGCGCGTGCAGCCAGACTGGGGGAGATAGAGAACAATGCAACACACGTCGTTGCTACAGGACAAAATCACAACCTTGCCCCGGACGCACACATCCCCTCTCTGTAAGGTCAGTGAAAGGACAGTGACGCAGTGTCCCTCCAACTAGACAATACTCAAACCCTCCAATACACTAAACACCAGGACAAGCTGGAAACAGATGTAACAGGATCTAACCTTACACAACTCTAGTTTGACTTTTAACCCTTGACCTTGTCAAAGAGGAGGTCCAATACCATATGAGCAACTTCGTACAGCTGTAATAGGTAGAAAGATAAACATTAGCAACTCGCTGAACTTAAAAGAACAGTGAGCAGAGCACTAAGTAAGAAACTCGTACTCCAAACAGTCTCATCAACCATGACAAATGGATGCACAGAACACTGCATTAGAATCAGAAAGCATTACAAGATGCATTCTAGAAAAAACACCCAGCTGTCAAAGTGTCTTTCTACATTTTGTGAATAGTTCTGTGTAGAACCATAATGTAAATGTCTGCATGTTGTGGATGTCAAGTGGATCTATGGCTCTGGCTCAATGGTGGGTTAGCATGTGTCATTGGACAGAATGAATGGAACTGACCTGACCGTATGACCAATTAGAGGTCTAAGGTTATAAATGAAGGCACAGCCGTAATGGTTTCCCCTGAGTTGAATTTCTGTCTCTCATTCAATCCACCAGTTGTTAGTGTCATCATCAAAGAATTCAGTTATTTCCTTTCAAATCATGGTGCTAAAATGTATGACACCACCTCTACTTTTAATCATCTCTCTGGTAGAAAGTCTAAAACACATTTTTTGTTTCCAAAAAGGGAGAACGGTGATTGGTCTGTTGATGTCCTTTCAAAAGCATCATGTAGGCCAAGCCTTTAACCTTCAGTCAGAACATTGCTATACTAAAACACTGTTTAAAGGGAATCGTTGCATTAGGGTTTTTTGGAGCGGACGCACAAATGCAAGCTTGTTGACTGTGTAATATTTCACCACACACACACACACACACACACACTAGGGCTTTCATGAACAAATCAGTGAAGGATTGAAGAGGTGAGCTGAGCACTAATTCTGTGCTTTAATCGTGAATACATTTCCCTACACACACACACACACACAGTGAAAGAGGATGAGTGAGCAGTGGCTCGTTGTGTAGGGGCGGGATATACTGACGCTCTGAACCAATGGGACTTCCTGAGTTGTATGAGTGACAGTCCCTCTGACCAAACCAATTTAAGGTTCCTCAGATCACCATGCCAATGGAATGATTTCGATATATTTACAAAAAATGCCCTTTTCCTGACATTCTTTGAAAAAGAATGGAAAGAAAATTAACTTGGAATTTTGCTTCACGAGCAGCTATGAACAGGAAAGAAAGAAGTCCAATATAATTACAAAGAAAATGAAACTTTTCCATTGAGGATAATGACAATAACAAACCGTATCACAGTATCCTCTTTCAAAATTAAATAAACCTTTTTTTGTTCATATTTGTCTTTTTTTCCCGGTATACTATATCACACAGTGATAACAAAGAAAGGAGAAATCTACAGCCACGTTAGCTTCGTGCAAAAACCACATACACTGGCACGCCGCATAGGCAAAGATTAAAGCAAGACAACGCATACAAAAATATAGAAAATCTCCAATGCAACTCAACACCTCCTCACTGAAACTAGGTTTCTGTCTTTGTACAACAATTTCTCCACCAAACAACATCTCTTTCATCAAAGGGTCACGTCTGGAACATTCTATTTGTGTTTTTGTCTTGGTTGTTTTTTAAGAGAACCATTGGTCTTAAGAATTCCATATAGGAAACCATAGAACCAAAAACTAAATCTGGTAGCTATAGTATGTCATTATGACAGTTAGTCATAATGATATTCAGAATAATTACAATAACAACAACATGTTGAATGATAGAAAACTAGTACAATAAAAGCATATCATTTCTGTCAATCATTTGTGACAATTATTTTTTTGTTTTTAAAATACATATTTCCTGTCACTTTTAAGACATTCCAGCATTTTCTCATAACTGTTGGTGACAGGTTACATACGGTAGTTTGGCATACTCAGCAAGCCATGCCCTGAAGGATGCTAGGGGGTAGTGCTCCCCTTCTCAGACATTGCATGCATCATCCAATGGTTTCGTGCCACGTCATCGACTGTGCCGTCGGGCACCAGATTGGTATATCATATGTGGTTAGCTGATACGTAAAATACCTATCCAGGCATTGATCTGGCATGCGTCAACAACGCCTGGGCAGAGGAACGCGCCCAACATCTCTTGCAAGGAGAGGAAGGGCTTCAGGTTTCAAGATGCAGTGGAACCTGTCCACCAATGGGATATACTGTATCTGGTTGGGGGCAGAGGAAGGGAGGGGTTATACAGAACAGCCCAAACTACAAAACCGACGTGCTCAAGACCAGGTCAGCACACAAGTTCAGTTCAGCACTTGCAAACACATGCAGAGATATTTCAGAGTTTTAAGGTTCAGTCTTTTTCCTGTCAGTTGTGTCCATTTTATTTTTTAGCAGTCACTCGCTTTCTTGTTGTGGGGGGCTGGAGCACTGAACCCCACTGGCCAATCCGTGGGCTTCTTACTGAAACCACAGACCAATCGTTGGGCTTGTTACTGAAGCCTGTGACAGCCAGTCCTGCTCTCCTGCTTCACATTGATAGAAAAGATTGTTTGGACGCCTCAAGACAAAAATATATTGATACATATCAAATGGTCAAGGGGACAGGCGGGTAGGGGATCAACATGATGCGATGAGGCCAAGACAGAGAGGTTACACTGCAGTAAGAGTTCAAGTCATGAAAAAAACATGCAGACAGGTTTAGACATGTCAGAGGTCATGGGAGGGACGGAGAGATGGAGGGATGAACAGTTGATGAAACAAAAAAATCAATGACAGGACAGTCATTGGTTTCTCTGCTCTCTCTCCCTATCCTCCTCCTCCTTTTCCTCCTCTTCATCCTCGTCCAGAGACACCACCCCGGAGGAGGCTACATCTGAGACCTTCCTGTGGGTGGCATAGTCAGGTGGGTACACCTCGCGCTCTCCTTCTCCCTGGCCCACGGTGCCCTCATAGTCTTTGCAGGGCGTACCTTCGTCTTCCCCAGGTGACAGATAGGTCTCGGAGTAGGTCACAGAGTAGCAAGGTGACTCCTCCCCCCCCGGCCGGCTCCTCCCACCCCCCAGGTTGTTGAAGTCCCCTCCCCCTCTAACCCCCTGCCCCACCCTCTGGAGGCGGGCCAACAGCAGCTCCTCCCCCCCTTGCAGGGCCGAGAGGATCTTGGCGGCCAGCTCGGCGGTGTTACCGTGGTTGTTGCCGCAGTGATGGGTGAGATCTCGCAGTAAGGGGTGTTGCTCATCCAGGCTGTAGAGGCTGGAGCAGAGGGTGTCTGTGGAGGTGGGGGAGGGCCTGTCTCCCCCCTCTCCTCCTCCTGCCCCCTCACAGCACGGCCCCCGCAGACCCAGGTGCTGACACACCTGACTGTGAAGAATGTCCCTCAGGTAAGGAGGCACCTCTGGATACAGAGAAGGGGGAGAAGAGAGACAGTAAGTATACTGAATAACCCTGCTAATGTCTGACCATGCCTGACGAGGTCAGGTCACGTAGTCAGGAAAAACTAGGATATGAGAGAGCAATGGATTGTTATGGAATTATAGCAGATTCATTATTTAATGAAACTAACTTATCAGGCTAAATCTGGAAAGGGTGAAGGTTATACCATTCAAGTTGAATAAAATAAAATAAAATAATAAAATACATAATACTAAATTAAAATAAATTACATTTTCAAGCAAAACAACGCAGTCATATTTGGTGCAGTGGAGTAAGCAATCAGCCTAAAAGCATTGGCATCCCCACACACAACCATACATATACACACACACACAGCCAACAAACTGTCTGCAGCAAAATAATCAAATTAAACTTGCAGGAGGGATATCAAATTTCACCGGGGACCAACTTTTTTTGTGAGAGGATGAAAGTAGGGCACTGGGACAATAAGAGTTACAGACAGCCTTGTCACCACACAGACAGAGAGAGAGGAGACAGAGAGAGGTGGGGGGATGGGGGGAAAGGATGTGCAGGGCCTGGAGGGTAAAAAGCAAGGTAGCAATAAATGAAGATATGAGAAAGGAGGACTTTGCACTCTTCAGTGATAGTCCAGTTGTAATTGGGTAGCATTGGCTCAAATTGGGAAGTTGAGAAATGTCTAGTTGGTATCTTTAGAAGTTTTGGAGGAGGTCTGATTAAGATTGTGTGTGTGTGTGTACAGTACCTGTGCTTTGTGTTGTGGGCTCGTTGGCGGGAATGAAGTCCTCATCATACGAGTCGTCATTAGAGTCATCTCCATCCACAGACGACCAGGCTCTCAGCTTAGCCTCCGCTATGGCAAACTGCTCCGCCACACCTTGACACACACATAGGTTAGACGTCAATATCAAACATTCAATACACACACACAAACAGGTCAGACATCGAGCGCCATCATTGAGTGCCCATGACGATGCCAGCATATGATTTTTGATTGACAGGTCCTTTCTGTGGAAGACAGAGTATGTTGATAGACTGACATCACAGCGAGGTTCTAAACCGGAGAGGTCATACAAACATATAGACATGTTACCTGGATATATATGCAAACACTGGAAATAATTCACTCTTGCAAAACACTGGTACAGTGTCTTGCAAAAGTATTCACCCCCATTGGCATTTTTCCTATTTTGTTGCCTTACAACCTGGAATTAAAATGGATTTGTTGGGGGTTTGTATCATTTGATTTACACAACATTGAAGATGCAAAATATTTTTTATTGTGAAACAAACAATAAATAACACAAAAAAAACGGAAAACTTGAGCGTGCTTAACTATTCACCCCCCAAAGTCAATACTTTGTAGAGCCACCTTTTGCAGCAATTACAGCTGCAAGTCTCTTGGGGTATGTCTCTATAAGCTTGGCACATCTAGCCACTGGGATTTTTGCCCATTCTTCAAGGCAAAACTGCTCCAGCTTCTTCAAGTTGGATGGGTTCCGCTGGTGTACAGCAATCTTTAAATCATACCACAGATTCTCAATTGGATTTGCCGCAGTGGGCTTTGACCAAAAAGCTCAATTTTAGTCTCATCTGACCAGAGTACCTTCATGCCTTTTGGCGAACACCAAACGTGTTTGCTTATTTTTTCTTTAAGCAATGGCTTTTTTCTAGCCACTCTTCCGTAAGGCCTAGCTCTGTGGAGTGTATGGCTTAAAGTGGTCCTATGGATAGATACTCCAATCTCCACTGTGTAGCTTTGCAGTTCCTTCAGGGTTATCTTTGGTCTCTTTGTTGCCTCTCTGATTAATGCCCTCCTTGCCTGGTCCGTGAGTTTTGGTGGGAGGCCCTCTCTTGGCAGGTTTGTTGTGGTGCCATATTTTTTTCATTTTTTAATAATGGATTTAATGGTGCTCCATGGGATGTTCAAAGTTTCTGATATTTTTTTAGAACCCAACTCTGATCTGTACTTCTCCACAACTTTATCCCTGACCTGTTTGGAGAGCTCTTTGGTCTTCATGGTGCCGCTTGCTTAGTGGTGTTGCAGACTCTGAGGCCTTTCAGAACAGCTGTATATATACTGAGATCAGGTGACAAATCATGTGACGCTTAGATTGCACACAGGTGGACTTTATTTAACTAATTATGTGACTTCTGAAGGTAATTGGTTGCACCAGATCTTATTTAGGGGCTTCATAGCAAATGGGGTGAATACATATGCACTCACTACTTTTCAGGTTTTTATTTTTTCAAATGTTTTGAAAAGAAGATATTTTGTGCATTTCACTTCACCAATTTGGACTATTTTGTGTATGTCCATTACATAAGATCCAAATAAAAATGTATTTAAATTACAGGTTGTAATGCAACAAAATAGGAAAAACACCAAGGGAGATGAATACCTTTTCAAGGCACTGTATGTACAGTCTGTCACACAAATATACAATCGGAAATGAGAGATCTGTCTCAGATCTGTATGTCACACAAACAGCAGGTAGCCCAGCAGGGTGGCAGGTAGCCCAGCGGGGTGGCAGGTTGCGCAGCGGGGTGGCAGGTTGCGCAGCGGGGTGGCAGGTGCCAGCGGGGTGGCAGGTTGCCCAGCGGGGTGGCAGGTTGCCCAGCGGGGTGGCAGGTAGCCCAGCGGGGTGGCAGGTAGCCCAGCGGGGTGGCAGGTAGCCCAGCGGGGTGGCAGGTAGCCCAGCGGGGTGGCAGGTTGCGCAGCGGGGTGGCAGGTTGCCCAGCGGGGTGGCAGGTTGCATAGCGGTTAGAGCCTTGGGCCAGTAACTGAATGGTCACTAGTTTGAATCCTCACACAGACAAGGTAAGAAATCTGCTGATGTGCCCTTGAACAAGGCACTTAACCCTAATAGTTGATAATGACCACTCTCCGAGGGTGTCTCAGGGAGAGTTGAGATATGCAAAAAAACACATTTCCAATTCACACGTGTATTAATACACACTTGTACATAAAATAGGACAAATATAAAATCAAATCAAAGTTTATTTGTCACGTGCGCTGAATACAACAGGTGTAGACCTAACAGAGAAATGCTTACTTACAGGCTCTAACCAATAGTACAAAAAAGGTATTAGGTGAACAATAGGTAAGTAAAGAAATAAAAACAACAGTAAAAAGACAGTGAAAAATAACAGTAGCGAGGCTATATACATTGGTATCACTGCAGTACAAGCAAATAATTGTATTACACACACACACAGGGGAGACGAACGTGGGTTTCTCCGTGGCTGAAGTGAATCGGCATGTGACAGAGCCAGTGTTCCGTAGACGAGCTGACCAATCACCTCCATTCACTGTCACCAGCCAATCACAAATGACCTCTTTCTCTCCGCTGCTTCAATGGCCTTCCATTCCTCATTCCCCTCCTCTATTTTAAATTCCATCCAATCCATCTCTTTTCTCATTCCTCTTTTACTTTTCCTCTTTCTCCCTTAGCCACATGCCTTGTGTTCCTCTCCTTTTCTCATTCATCTCATTTTACTCTTCTTTAAATTTCAATCTCCCTATTTTTTCAGCTTGTTTCTATTTCATCTTTATCTCGCTCTCTTTCTTTCCTCATCCCTTTCATCTCATTTCCATTAAAATTCTCTCTCTCTATTTCCCTCTCCGCTGTTCTCTGTTGATTCTCACAGAGATAGATTCTCTCATTCAAATTCTTTTATTATTATTTTTTATTTATTTAACTTGTCATGACGTTGCCCTCTTTGGGGATAGTGAGCACCATCCCCCTCTCTCTCTCACCCCCTACTAACAGGCTCTGTTAGGCAGGTCATAAATTCCTTGAGGAGTTCTCTCCTCATGGCCAGAGTACAAGAGAGAGTGAGTTTTCACAGGAGAACAAAGGAACCTCTTCTCCAGCATAGAACTTGAGGACTGAGCAATGTACATGTTTTGGAGAAGGTGTACACGGTCGGGGAAGAATCCAGCTACGACCGGTCTATTTGTTTAATGTTTGTGAAACTCATGAGAGACAATACAGCCATATCACCATAACTCTGTTTATACAAGAGTCTCAGTTATGAGGCTTGCATCTAATTGTTGTATAAAATGAATGAGTAAAGATGAAACTATTTGTGAACTTATGTAATGTGATTTTAAACTGTTTAATGAAAGGGAACCCAATTCCCTTTAAAGTTAACTAAGTCATTGGCCCGCTCCATGAGCACAGACATTGATCTGGTGTCATGGGACAGCCTTTTTCTGCTCTTCTGAATATAACACCCACCTTGGGAATTTATCTTCAAACCAGCTTACCTCGATAACCGAGAGGGCTAAGGTTTGAGTAGATTGCTGAATTCTTAACCATACCACGTGGTTAAACTCTGAGACTATCAATACCGACAGAATAGGAGCTACTCTTCGATACTAATTACTAGTCTGCAGTGCGGGTGCAGTCTGCACCCGTGAATGCGAGAACTGATAACCGACGAAACATCTATACTACAACAACATTGCTGAATGTTACTCTGAACTATCCATTCTAACCACGGCAGAGAGAGAGAGGGCGGACAAACTCTCCAACAGAAACAAACTTTCCAACAGAGATCACGACGACACACTGAGTGTAAATATATATATATATATCGATTGCAATTATTCCTGAATAAGTGAACGTTCATGTGCAAAGGAGTAGCATTTCAATGTTATAATTATCAACTAGTGTCTTTTATCTTTCGCGCCCTTCTCAGTGCCTTTGTCTACCAAGCCGCCATACCAGTTTAGCCCACTAGGGCACATCCCCTATCATTTCTTTGTAACCATATCTACTTTGTTTGTTTGTTTATGCATTTCTGTGATTATTTAGTTAGTTAATGAATAAATGATTGAGACAATTGATGTATGGATGATATGGATGATTAAAATATTTTCCTTGGTGCCTCGACTTCCTAGTTAATTACATTTACATGATTAAGTTAGTTTAATCACGTAATAATAATTACAGAGAATTTATTTGATAAAAATAAGTCTTCAGTTTAATGATGCCAAAGACACGACAAACCTTTATTTAACTAGGCAAGTCAGTTAAGATCAAATTCTTATTTACAATGATGGCCAAAACCGGACGACGTTGGGCCAATTGTGCGCCGCCCTGTGGCACTCCCAATCATGGCCAGATGAGATGCAGCCTGGATTTGAACCAAGTACTGCAGTGACGCCTCTTGTACTGAGATGCAGTGTCTTAGACCACTGCGCCACTCGGGAGCCCATTTTACTGTGGCTCAGCCCTAAACTCAGCCTTCACACACAGGAAGTCCTCTGACACATACTGCTAGGGTCTTTCTTTAAGTTTAAGTCATAATGGCGCCGGAGGGGATGGCTACCGTTTTACGGGCTCCTAACCAACTGTGCTATTTTGTTTGTAACTTATTTTGTACATAAAGTTGCTGCTACCATCTCTTATGACCGATAAGAGCTTATAGACATCAGAACAGTGATTACTCACCTCGAACTGGACAAATGTTTTTTATTTAATGAGTCCAACGCGAAGGATATACTGCTTCCCGGAGACAAGGCTCAAATCCCTGTCATTCGCGTGAAGAAAATACTGAGATACAGGGGGCCAAGGTCAGGGTGCCTTATGAGTATTCGTAGGCGAGTGAGTAAAATCACCACTACCATCGGTTCTATTGGCCAACGTGCAATCACTGGAAAACAAACTGGATGATCTACGGTCGAGACTATACTACCAACGGGACATGAAAAACTGTAATATCTTGTGTTTCACCGGCTGAACGATGACACGGATAATATGGAGCTGGCTGGCCTTTCTGTGCATCGGCAGGGCAGAGCAGCTACGTCTGGTAAGACGAGGGGCGGGGGTGTGTGTCTATTTGTCAATAACAGCTGGTGCGCGATGTCTAATATAAAATAAGTCTCGAGGTATTGCTCGCCTGAGGTAGAGTACCTCATGATAAGCTGTAGACCACACTATCTACCAAGAGAGTTCTCATCTATATTTTTCGTAGCCATCTATTTACCACCACAAACCGATGCTGGCACTAAGACCCCACTCAACAAGCTGTATAAGGCCATAAGCAAACAAGAAAATGCTCATTCAGAAGCGGCGCTCCTAGTGGCCGGGGATTTTAATGCAGGCAAACTTAGATCAGTTTTACCTAATTTCTACCAGCATGTCACATGTGAAACCAGAGAAAAAAACTCTAGACCACCTTTACTCCACACACAGAGATGCATACAAAGCTCTCCCTCACCATCCATTTGGCAAATCTGACCATAATTATATCCTCCTGATTCCTCTTTACAAGCAAAAACTAAAGCAGGAAGTACTTTTCGCTCAATATAGAAATGGTCAGATGACGCGGATGCTACACTACAGGACTGTTTTGATAGCACAGACTGGAATATGTTCCGTGATTCATCCAATGGCATTGAGGAGGTTACCACCCCAGTCCCCAGCTTCATCAATAAGTGCATCGACAACATCGCCCCCACAGTGACCATACGTACATATCAAAACCAGAAGCCGTGGATTACAGGGAACATCTGCACCGAGTTAGAGGCTAGAACTGCCGCTTTCAAGGAGCTCGCGTCACTTATAAGAAATCCCGTTATGCCCTCAGACAAACCATCAAAAAGGCAAAGCATCAATACTGGACTAAGATTGAATCCTACTACATTGGCTACAATGCTCGTCAGATGTGGCAGGGCTTGCAAACTATTATGGAATACAAAAGGAAATCCAGCCGCGAGCTGCCCAGTGACGCGAGCCTAAATGACTACCGTCCTGTAGCACTCACGTCGGTAGCCATGAAGTGCTTTGAAAGGATGGTCATTACTCACATCACCACCATCATCCCGGATACCCTAGACCCACTCCAATTCGCATACCGCCCCAACAGATTCACAGATGACGCAATCTCAATCGCACTCCACACTACCTTTTCCCACCTGGACAAAAGGAACACCTATGTGAGGATGCTGTTCATTGACTACAGCTCAGCGTTCAACACCATAGTGCCCACAAAGCTCATCACTAAGCTCACGACTCCAACACCATCATTAAGTTGTGGTAGGCCTGATCGCCGACAATGATTAGACAGCCTATAGAGAGGAGGTCAGAGACCTGGCCGTGTGGTGCCAGGACAACAACCTCTCCCTCAATGTGAGCAAGACAAAGTAGATGATCGTGGACTACAGGAAAAGGAGGGCCAAACAGACCCACATTAACATTGACAAGGCTGTAGTGGAGCGGGTTGAGAGTTTCAAGTTCCTTGGTGTCCACATCACCAACAAACTATAAATGGTTCAAACACACCAAGACAGTCATGAAGAGGGCAAGACAACACCAAATCCTCAAAAAGTTCTACAGCTGCATCATCGAGAGCATCCTGACCGGTTGATTCACCGCCTGGTATGGCAACTGCTTGGCATCTGACCGTAAGGCGCTACAGAGGGTAGTGTGTACGGCCCAGTACATCACTGGGGCCAAGCTTCCTGCCATCCAGGACCTATATACTGGACGGTGTCAGAGGAAGGCCCAAAAAATTGTCAAAGACTCCAGTCACCCAAGTCATAGACTGTTCTCTCTGCTACTGCACGGCAAGCAGTACCGGATAGCCAAGTATAGGTCCAAACGGCTCCTTAACAGGACTATTTCCATTGACCCCCCCCGACCTGTACCCCGCACATTGTTCTCGGTACCGGTTCCCACTGTATATAGATTCGTTATTGTTATGTAATCTTATTGTGTTACTTTTTATTGAATTTTTTACTTTAGTTTAGTAAATATTTTCTTAACTCTCTTTCTTGAACTGCATTGTTGGTTAAGGGCTTATGAGGAAGCATTTCTCAGTAAGGTCTACCTACACCTGTTTTATTCAGCACATGTGACTAATAACATTTGATTTTTTTCTCATTCTCTTTCTCCATCTTATGCACAACAAGGTTTACATCCATTCTGCATGTGTGTGTGTGTGCGCAAGCATGTGTATGCTATGGTCCTGCAGAGATTGGCTCCTCTCCCAGACCTGTTTAGACCAGCACACTCCCAGAACACTTTGATGGCCTATACAGAGTAACCCCATGGAACTGTAGCCCTGCCAGCCCTGCACACACACACAGTACACTCTTCTATACACACTGAAATAAGCTCCTCTTAGTATCGGTCAGGGCTGACAGCCAGACTCCTGCAGGGGATAACCACTATCCAGGATTGTGTGTGTGTGTGTGTGTAGACGGAGATGTGTGTGTGTTGATACGAGCTGGTGCATCAATAGGACAACCCTACCTGGACATAACCCCTGGGTACCTCCCATTCAACTGGCTTAATCTATCCTCACACACACACACACACACACACACCATATACAGTGCATACATAGTCAAAACCATTCCAACACATTTACCATTGTACCCTCTCCCATAATTGAAACTGAATCACTTCGACCAAACAGTCACAATTACTCTCCCATATACATACACCAATACACAGCTACATTACATTCACAGTTTTTCACACAACCTGCAAAGTCACCCATGCCCAGCTAATATTCAAAGAGAGCCAGTGACGTAGATGAGGAAGCATGTCAGCACTTTGACCAGAGTCCTGACAAAGTGGACAGGGGTACAGTGGAGATGTAAGAGGAAGTGAAGGGCAAGTGAAATAACCCTGGGGTCAGCTGGATGTGATGGTGGGATCAGAAGAACAAGTGAAATAACCCTGGGGTCAGCTGGATGTGATGGTGGGATCAGAAGAAGAAGTGAAATAACCCTGGGGTCAGCTGGATGTGATGGTGGGATCAGAAGAACAAGTGAAATAACCCTGGGGTCAGCTGGATGTGATGGTGGGATCAGAAGAACAAGTGAAATAACCCTGGGGTCAGCTGGATGTGATGGTGGGATCAGAAGGGGGTAGAAGTGTTTGCATGCCTGTACAGTATGTGTGTAAAGGGGGCATATTGGGTGATGGTCAGAGGAGAGGAGAGGAGAAAAAAGAGAGTAAAGTAAAAAATGAAAGGAGATGAGGGGCACAGAGAAAAGCGCTCAGTCACACCTTCACTAGCCAGGAGCAGAACCTTACTGTGCAAATTAACCTTGAGAGGCTGCACTGCAGGGAGGGAGGGAGGGAGAACGGCGAGAGAGAGAGAGAGAGAGAGTGAACGAGGGACCTAGAGAATGGATAGAGAGACAGATGGAGACAAGGCAACAGAGAGAGGAAGAGAGTGAAAGAGCAAAGAGGGAGGCACACAGGGACAGAGGACAAAAGAGTGGCATAGAAAGAAGGGGACAAAAAACAGAGAGAAAGAGAAACATTTCACGACATTTTACTACCTCAAGTCATTGCTGTAAAAAACATTCAATCAACTTACCTGTTAAAGTAAAATTAAATGATTGTAATGATAAACTGGGTAGGCCTACTGACCTGCAGCGAAGCGGGCCTCCTGTTCTCCCTCAGTGAGGTCAGAGTAGTTGTTGAAGTCAGACTCCAGAGCTGCGGGGGTGTCTGTGGGCTTACACCAGCCCTTCCACTCTATCAGGTGGGCCACCCTGCCCTGGGCCATGCCTGTGGGCCTCGTCACACGGTCCTTCATCGCCTGGGAGATGCCTAGATTTCAAAGATTAGAGGGCAAAGGTCACATACATGTAAAGTGTAAAGAGTATAGCATGCAGGATTTATTTTGTGTGTGTGTGTGTGTGTGTGTGTGCGCGCGCGCTTGCACACACACACACACACAAGCTCGTATTTACCATGTAATGAAGATCTGGCTAACGCCGCAATCTCTTGAATGGTAAGTGCTCTTCTCGATTTTGGTAACATTTCAACGGTGTCGTCAACATTTACCTGTGAAGGAAAAAACAACCATTAATAAAGGAGGACTCACACACTACATGGATGATGACAAGCAGTGGAGGCTGTTATACAGATGTACTGTACATGCTACGACTACCAAGAAATCCTTTCAAACTGATCTGAAAGAGCACTCATGTTTTCAAGGCAGAGAAAATACCTCTGTTTGCATTGCTTTTACACTCACATGCACACTGCATGAAAGATATGAAGGGCCACTGCAAGATTATTATGACGAAAATATAGAACAACCCCCCTACGCTCTACTCTACTCCGTTGGTCTGGTCTGTCCATCCTCTCTACTCTACTCCCTTGGTCTGGTCTGTCCATCCTCTCTACTCTACTCCCTTGGTCTGGTCTGTCCATCCTCTCTACTCTACCCCCTTGGTCTGGTCTGTCCATCCTCTCTACTCTACTCCGTTGGTCTGGTCTGTCCATCCTCTCTACTCTACTCCCTTGGTCTGGTCTGTCCATCCTCTCTACTCTACCCCCTTGGTCTGGTCTGTCCATCCTCTCTACTCTACCCCCTTGGTCTGGTCTGTCCATCCTCTCTACTCTACCCCCTTGGTCTGGTCTGTCCATCCTCTCTACTCTACCCCCTTGGTCTGGTCTGTCCATCCTCTCTACTCTACTCCGTTGGTCTGGTCTGTCCATCCTCTCTACTCTACTCCCTTGGTCTGGTCTGTCCATCCTCTCTACTCTACCCCCTTGGTCTGGTCTGTCCATCCTCTCTACTCTACTCCGTTGGTCTGGTCTGTCCATCCTCTCTACTCTACTCCGTTGGTCTGGTCTGTCCATCCTCTCTACTCTACTCCGTTGGTCTGGTCTGTCCATCCTCTCTACTCTACCCCCTTGGTCTGGTCTGTCCATCCTCTCTACTCTACCCCCTTGGTCTGGTCTGTCCATCCTCTCTACTCTACTCCCTTGGTCTGGTCTGTCCATCCTCTCTACTCTACTCCGTTGGTCTGGTCTGTCCATCCTCTCTACTCTACTCCGTTGGTCTGGTCTGTCCATCCTCTCTACTCTACTCCGTTGGTCTGGTCTGTCCATCCTCTCTACTCTACCCCCTTGGTCTGGTCTGTCCATCCTCTCTACTCTACTCCGTTGATCTGGTCTGTCCATCCTCTCTACTCTACTCCCTTGGTTTGGTCTGTCCATCCTCTCTACTCTACTCCGTTGATCTGGTCTGTCCATCCTCTCTACTCTACTCCGTTGGTCTGGTCTGTCCATCCTCTCTACTCTACTCCGTTGATCTGGTCTGTCCATCCTCTCTACTCTACTCCGTTGGTCTGGTCTGTCCATCCTCTCTACTCTACCCCCTTGGTCTGGTCTGTCCATCCTCTCTACTCTACTCCGTTGATCTGGTCTGTCCATCCTCTCTACTCTACTCCGTTGGTCTGGTCTGTCCATCCTCTCTACTCTACCCCCTTGGTCTGGTCTGTCCATCCTCTCTACTCTACTCCGTTGATCTGGTCTGTCCATCCTCTCTACTCTACTCCGTTGGTCTGGTCTGTCCATCCTCTCTACACTACTCCCTTGGTCTGGTCTGTCCATCCTCTCTACTCTACTCCGTTGGTCTGGTCTGTCCATCCTCTCTACTCTACTCCGTTGGTCTGGTCTGTCCATCCTCTCTACTCTACTCCCTTGGTCTGGTCTGTCCATCCTCTCTACTCTACTCCGTTGATCTGGTCTGTCCATCCTCTCTACTCTACCCCCTTGGTCTGGTCTGTCCATCCTCTCTACTCTACCGCCTTGGTCTGGTCTGTCCATCCTCTCTACTCTACTCCTTGTTCGGGTCTGTCCATCCTCTCTACGTCTACTCCTTGGTCTGGTCTGTCCATCCTCTCTACTCTACCTCCGTTGCTGGTCTGTCCATCCTCTCTACTCTACCGCCCTTGGTCTGGTCTGTCCCATCCTCTCTACTCTACCGCCCTTGGTCTGGTCTGTCCATCATCCTCCTACTCTACCCCCTTGGTCTGGTCTGTCCATCCTCTCTACTCTACTCCCTTGGTCTGGTCTGTCCATCCTCTCTACTTACTCCGTTGGTCTGGTTGTCCATCTCTCTACTCTACTCCGTTGGTCTGGTCTGTCCATCCTCTCTACTATTACCCTCCGTTGGTCGGTCTGTCCATCCCTCTCTACTCTACCCCCCTTGGTCTGGTCTGTCCATCCTCTCTACTCTACCCCCTTGGTCTGGTCTGTCCATCCTCTCTACTCTACTCCCTTGGTCTGGTCTGTCCATCCTCTCTACTCTACTCCGTTGGTCTGGTCTGTCCATCCTCTCTACTCTACTCCGTTGGTCTGGTCTGTCCATCCTCTCTACTCTACTCCCTTGGTCTGGTCTGTCCATCCTCTCTACTCTACTCCCTTGGTCTGGTCTGTCCATCCTCTCTACTCTACTCCGTTGGTCTGGTCTGTCCATCCTCTCTACTCTACCCCCTTGGTCTGGTCTGTCCATCCTCTCTACTCTACTCCGTTGGTCTGGTCTGTCCATCCTCTCTACTCTACCGCCTTGGTCTGGTCTGTCCATCCTCTCTACTCTACTCCGTTGGTCTGGTCTGTCCATCCTCTCTACTCTACTCCGTTGGTCTGGTCTGTCCATCCTCTCTACTCTACTCCGTTGGTCTGGTCTGTCCATCCTCTCTACTCTACTCCGTTGGTCTGGTCTGTCCATCCTTTCTACTCTACTCCGTTGGTCTGGTCTGTCCATCCTCTCTACTCTACTCCGTTGATCTGGTCTGTCCATCCTCTCTACTCTACCCCCTTGGTCTGGTCTGTCCATCCTCTCTACTCTACCCCCTTGGTCTGGTCTGTCCATCCTCTCTACACTACTCCCTTGGTCTGGTCTGTCCATCCTCTCTACTCTACCGCCTTGGTCTGGTCTGTCCATCCTCTCTACTCTACTCCGTTGGTCTGGTCTGTCCATCCTCTCTACTCTACTCCCTTGGTCTGGTCTGTCCATCCTCTCTACACTACTCCCTTGGTCTGGTCTGTCCATCCTCTCTACTCTACCCCCTTGGTCTGGTCTGTCCATCCTCTCTACACTACTCCCTTGGTCTGGTCTGTCCATCCTCTCTACTCTACCGCCTTGGTCTGGTCTGTCCATCCTCTCTACTCTACTCCGTTGGTCTGGTCTGTCCATCCTCTCTACTCTACTCCGTTGGTCTGGTCTGTCCATCCTCTCTACTCTATGACGTTGGCCTGTGGGTAAGGTTTATGACCCCCCCCCCCCATAAATACCTTTCTCCCTTCCCCTCTCTTACTGACCCTACTGAAGGACTGCTGTCCTGTTAAATATAGAGAGTCTGGGAACATCAAACAAATGGGGAAAGGAACCATATTTTGGTAATAAAACCAGTTGGAAATATGCTTGATAACGTAATGAGTATATATGTCAGTTCATTGTTATCTGAGACATTATGATTGATGACAGGACGACATAAACTGTACCTGAGAAAGTATACACCCTCTAGTTATCAGAGTCACATGGAATTGTTATGCAATTGAAATGTTTGATATTGAAATTGTTTGTTAGGAGATTAAATGTAATTTTAGCTTCCAAATGAGAGAATTGGGTTTTCATAAGGAAAGTGCCCTGCTCGATCAGTGGCCCAACCCTGTGAAGAGACAGGGGTTATAAACGATGAAACACCTCCTTCCCCCCTCTCCACTATATAAGCCTTTGACGAAAAGACATTCGGTAGTTCCAGTACGGGAGGTCTGCAGCCTCTACGTTAGAAGGACACACATGTAAAGGACAGAACTAAGCCAACCTCGGCGTGAGCTATGGTATGAACTGGTATGAACTTTGAGCTTATTCACTACAGAAGTGATACTTCCTAGCCGCTGAGTTAGCCGCTGTCGACGTGGGCTAGGAAAGGACGGACGACGGATCCAGTCTAACAAACAGACGAAGATACCACCACGTATCCAATTTACCACCATTGACATTCTTCCACTACAGGAAGATCTGTTGGCCAACCCGGCCAGCATCTACGACCAATCTACCGAAGCGCAGCTCAGAGTAAATATTTATTGCATTTTCCTTTTCCAAATGGGCGGTAATTTAGAATGCATAAGATAATGTATTTACGATAGCATAGCTGCTGTTTCTCTGTTCCTAAATCTTCCCGCTCTTTCATTCAAGCCCAACCCCCTTTCCTTTGTGTAACCAGCCATCATATCTGTTCCGTCCACCGGGACGTTTTCTGTATGACATCATTGGTATTCTGTGTATTTGTAATTCTGTGTGATTAGTTAGGTATTTAGTAAATAAATAATTAAACCCAATTTTGTATTGCTGATTCAACTTGTTAGCCAGGGTTCGTGAAGATAACCAAGAATTTACAACTTTCACTATGAGACTGAAAATAAGATAAGGGTTAATATTGACTGCTATCGATGTAAAATATTACTAAGTATTTTAAGAGTTTATTCGGAAGATAACAGCTCTATAAACGTTCTTCCGTGGTGCCCCGACTTTCTAGTTAATTACATTTACATGATTAGCTTAATCAGGTAATATTAATTACAGAGAAATCATTTTATAAGTTAGCATGTCATATCACTTAATCCGGCATAGCCAAAGACACGACAGTGGATAGGAACATTAGCCTGCTGGCCTTACTGGGTGGATAGGAACATTAGCCTGCTGGTCTTACTGGGTGGATAGGAACATTAGCCTGCTGGTCTTACTGGGTGGATAGGAACATTAGCCTGCTGGCATTACTGGGTGGATAGGAACATTAGCCTGCTGGCCTTACTGGGTGGATAGGAACATTAGCCTGCTGGTCTTACTGGGTGGATAGGAACATTAGCCTGCTGGCATTACTGGGTGGATAGGAACATTAGCCTGCTGGCCTTACTGGGTGGATAGGAACATTAGCCTGCTGGCATTACTGGGTGGATAGGAACATTAGCCTGCTGGCCTTACTGGGTGGATAGGAACATTAGCCTGCTGGTCTTACTGGGTGGATAGGAACATTAGCCTGCTGGCATTACTGGGTGGATAGGAACATTAGCCTGCTGGCCTTACTGGGTGGATAGGAACATTAGCCTGCTGGCCTTACTGGGTGGATAGGAACATTAGCCTGCTGGCCTTACTGGGTGGATAGGAACATTAGCCTGCTGGTCTTACTGGGTGGATAGGAACATTAGCCTGCTGGCCTTACTGGGTGGATAGGAACATTAGCCTGCTGGCCTTACTGGGTGGATAGGAACATTAGCCTGCTGGCCTTACTGGGTGGATAGGAACATTAGCCTGCTGGCCTTACTGGGTGGATAGGAACATTAGCCTGCTGGTCTTACTGGGTGGATAGGAACATTAGCCTGCTGGCCTTACTGGGTCGATAGGAACATTAGCCTGCTGGCCTTACTGGGTCGATAGGAACATTAGCCTGCTGGCCTTACTGGGTGGATAGGAACATTAGCCTGCTGGCCTTACTGGGTGGATAGGAACATTAGCCTGCTGGCCTTACTGGGTGGATTGGAACATTAGCCTGCTGGCCTTACTGGGTGGATAGGAACATTAGCCTGCTGGCATTACTGGGTGGATAGGAACATTAGCCTGCTGGCCTTACTGGGTGGATAGGAACATTAGCCTGCTGGCATTACTGGGTGGATAGTAACATTAGCCTGCTGGCCTTACTGGGTGGATAGGAACATTAGCCTGCTGGTCTTACTGGGTGGATAGGAACATTAGCCTGCTGGCCTTACTGGGTCGATAGAAACATTAGCCTGCTGGCCTTACTGGGTCGATAGGAACATTAGCCTGCTGGCATTACTGGGTGGATAGGAACATTAGCCTGCTGGCCTTACTGGGTGGATAGGAACATTAGCCTGCTGGCCTTACTGGGTGGATAGGAACATTAGCCTGCTGGCCTTACTGGGTGGATAGGAACATTAGCCTGCTGGCCTTACTGGGTGGATAGGAACATTAGCCTGCTGGCCTTACTGGGTGGATAGGAACATTAGCCTGCTGGCCTTACTGGGTGGATAGGAACATTAACCTGCTGGCCTTACTGGGTGGATAGGAACATTAGCCTGCTGGCCTCACTGGGTGGATAGGAACATTAACCTGCTGGCCTTACTGAGTGGATAGGAACATTAGCCTGCTGGCCTTACTGGGTGGATAGGAACATTAGCCTGCTGGCTTTACTGAGTCGATAGGAACATTAGCCCGCTGGCCTTACTGAGTCGATAGGAACATTAGCCTGCTGGCCTTACTGAGTCGATAGGAACATTAGCCTGCTGGCCTTACTGGGTGGATAGGAACATTAGCCCGAGCTATTTAGGAGGGATATCACACCTGGAACAAATCATTGTCTAGTTGTGTTTTTCCTGCCTAGGGGTGCCCTATACCTGCGCCCAGAGGGGAGTAGTTCAAAGTCCGGGTGCAGTGGGTGGCTTGGGTCTAAAATGATTTTGTGAGCCTTGCGGAGGGCCCTGACCTTAAAGATCTCAGCCAGGCCTGTCTGTTTGACTCCAAGTGCCTTGCTTGCTGTGGTGATAATTCTTCCCAGCATATTTCTCTGTCTAACTGGAATTGCCAAACCAACAAACAATACAAAAAGTTTAAATACTCTCAATGAAAGATTTGTAAAACAGAGTCAGTATAGTGCAATTAACATTAAAAGATCCCAGCTTTTTGAGAAAGTACAGTCTCTGTTGGCTGTTTTTGTAGATCAGGTCTGTACATTTACTCCGCTGAAGCTTATTGTCCAAGAGGACACCCAGATATTTGTATTCCTCTACAATCTCTATATTCTGACCTCTGATAGATGTTGCAGAGGTAGGTGTTGTACGCTTCCTGAAGTCTATGCACATCTCTTTGGTCTTATTGGTATGGAGGACCAAGTGTGATTGGTCACACCACTCTACAAAGTCCTTTAGGACCGGGCCATGGTGTTCCTCGTCCTCATGCAACAGGCTGATCAAGGCAGTGTCATCAGAGAACTTAACGAGGTGTCTGTCAGGATGGGAACTAGCACAACTATTAGTGTACAAAATGTACAGGAGTGGGGACAAAACACATCCCTGAGGAGAGCCTGTGTTGGTGTTGCATATGTCCAACACGTGGGGACCTATTTTGACACGCTGTGACAGCCACAAAACCCTGACATGGGATTTGGCACCCTCTAGATGTCTGTAGACCATGTTGAGGAGAGTACACCCTCTAGATGTCTGTAGACCATGTTGAGGAGAGTACACCCTCTAGATGTCTGTAGACCATGTTGAGGAGAGTACACCCTCTAGATGTCTGTGGACCATGTTGAGGAGAGTACACCCTCTAGATGTCTGTAGACCATGTTGAGGAGAGTACACCCTCTAGATGTCTGTAGACCATGTTGAGGAGAGTACACCCTCTAGATGTCTGTAGACCATGTTGAGGAGAGTACACCCTCTAGATGTCTGTAGACCATGTTGAGGAGAGTACACCCTCTAGATGTCTGTAGACCATGTTGAGGAGAGTACACCCTCTAGATGTCTGAAGACCATGTTGAGGAGAGCACTCCCTCTAGATGTCTGTAGACCATGTTGAGGAGAGCACACCCTCTAGATGTCTGTAGACCATGTTGAGGAGAGTAAGAATGGCATCATCAACTCCTCTGCTGGGCTGATAGGCAAACTGAAATGGTTCGAGGAGATTCTGGGTGACGCTGAGAATATGACTTTTCATAATTTTCTCAAGGAATTTCATTACAAAGGATGTCAAGGCAACAGGGCAGTAGTCATTCAGCACAGAGGGATTAGATGCTTTAGCAATTTGTATAATAACTATGAAATATAGATATTATGCTACTCCTGTGGTATGGTCTGCAGTGGCATATATTCAGGGATGCCAATTCCCCACGAAAAAATACCAAGATAAAAAGGTAAAAATATAAAATAATGTATCTTTTGTCTCCATGTGTTTTCATAATTTTCCTTCAATTCGCAAGACGCTGAATATATTTCACCAGAGAAATCCTCTGGGTGAGCGAAACAGCACCCCTCTGTCTCCATGACTAGGCCATCTACAGTATCTGATGCTGTCTGGCCATAAAGATTATTACATTGTTGCCGACTGTAGCATTGAATGCAAGGGAAGCCAGCGAACATTTGGCCTCCCTTGATGAAAAAAAAGAATCAAATAATAGCCAATCAGGGTGGAGCTAAACTGAGTGAACTCAACTGTGAATGGTCCTGGTGCACCAAAGAAAATGTAAAGGGAAGCCAGTATGGATTTGGCTTCACTCCTATCACAACACATCAAGAGAAATATGTCATTAACAGAAACATCTTCAATTGTTGCATCTCATTGTGTTCTCCACCGGTGGCTGGCTGGCTATAAAAAATTGTCCCTTTCCTATATTAGCCATGGATGGACTTGTGAGTTTACTTAATTATCTGTACTGGCTAATGATTATAAAAGCGATTAGGATCAAAGCATAAATTCATACATTGTGCTCCTGGCCTGAGAGGATGAAAGTGCAATGTGTAGCTAGATGTAGAAGACTAATGTTAACTAGCTAAAGTTGCCCATGAAAGGAAGTTAGGCTAGGGAGCAAGCGTTTTAGGCCGGTAGCCTGGGACAACGACAAATAAAAGTGTACTGTATGACAGAGTCATTGACCATTTCGTCAACATGAAAGAGAGGAGGATGGCAGGATGACACAAATCAGAACCATGGACAGCCACATCATATTTAGCTTACATTGATTGGACTAAATACTTTTTGGTATATTTTAGTTGTCAGTGTATTAGACTAAGCAGAGGTGATTTGATGATGTTGAAGTGTAAATGGTGCTGGAATAGTGGAGGCAGCTCCTGTTTTCTTTGCGACTTGCGGTTCTAAATCAATAGTTGTTTGGTAGTCCGAAAATGTCGGAAACATTAACTTGCTTGACCATGCTGTAGATCATGTAACCATTACATACAATATGCTTTGTGGACTTCACCGGACAGAGGTTGCTCTCCGGTTTTGTAATGAAACAAAGGTGTGGTTGAATTTATTCTGCCACTGTGTCTTCTTGTCTCAGCCTTAGGCCTATATATCACGGTCTCAAGGCATATAAACTTAAAGGTTATAGAAAAAACAATGCTATTATCACAACACATAGATTGCAATATGGCTTTTTTACTGGCTTGGCTTCCCAAGTGATTTTACCCACGCACCGCTACTGCGGGTCTGCTCATCCTGTAAAGTCACACCACAGACATTGCATCTGGTGTTGACACGCGCTTTTGTTCTCCATCGCTTTTTATAGCCTAGCTTGGTCCACGTGTTTATGTCGACAGCTAGCTGATCCCACAGCAAGCTTGTGCATTGCTAATTCATGGCGGTAGAATCATTAGCAACAGAAGCAAAACGCAATGACACCGTTTTTGGAGCGCTCTAAATACTGACAATTTTAGAAACAGCCCTGAGGAAGGGGCCCCGCGAGCTCAGATGTTCACGCGCTGGCGATTATATCAGCCACTACTGGAGAGGCGTGATAATCCTCTAGCGCCACAAAAGAGAGAGAACGAGAGAGAGAGGAGCTCCCAGATCACTGAAGACAATCTGCGAGATATGGCATGCCATCGAGTTTCACAAGACCCCGGGGGCCACTACAGTTTACACCACCGTCACCCACTCTACCTCTTCACCCACTCTCCCCTACACTCTCCCCTACTGCCCTACTGAACGCTAGCTGAGAGCTCGGAATGGTGAAGGCATCGGCGGCATTCATCCCAACACAGACGGATGAAGAGGATGGCACTCTTGTGCTTCACATGCACGGACACACACATCCCTTCCGTAAAATAACGAACACAAGCCCGGTGTCTTGCTGACAAGCATTGGGTTAATCTGGCACGGTATATTAAACGGACAGAGCAGCAAGGTGCCTAGGTTGCCATTACTCAGTTTAAAATCCCAGACTCGCCTGTGGCAGTCGCTTTCGTTTCTGTTGAACCATTCCTTTACCATAAACTCCCTATAGTGACAACAGGCCTATGAAGCATTCTCAACACAGAAAAAGAAAGAAAAACATCAACAACCCCGGCAGTAGGCTATATATTAATTGCGTAATTGGCATTCCACGTATCTGCTGGTGTATTGAACCAACCGGTTTCTCCCGGTCGCCTCCAAAGCTGCAGACGCAATGCCACAGGTTTCATAAGAGAGCCGACAAAACATGTGGCCTTCGAACAGGAATGTATTTACAACTACTTCCCTTATTTTAAGAGTCATTAAATATAGAAAATATAATATGAAAGTAAAATTGGTCAAAATAAAGTAGGATGGCCCAATTGGTTGCAAAACACCAGGTGCCAGAGTGACGTGCATATAGCGACAGGGAGACACAACAATGCCCTACCACAGGCTTTTCAGCACTGGGCAGCTCTGCTCCAGTTCCTTTGAATTGAATACGCTGAATATGAGGCATTTCCGCAAGTAGGCTATGCTGTAACATGATATCACAAAAACAAATGCAAGCGCGCACACTGGCTACACGCACAAAGACACCCACATACACACACGCAAAGATTGCATGCAAGAAGGCTTCCTTAGCTACAAAATCATTGACATCAGTGAAATGTCATACCAGTGTTCCTTCATCCGTGACAACGCCCCTTGTTTCCTCGCAGAAGAGCAGCTTTTCCATGGAAATAGGATGAACATCGATTCCTTCTTATCTAACATGCCACACCAATGCTTGTGTGGTGTCCTCGCCTCCTCGCGACCCTATGCATGTGCTTCGAAAACGGTTATCCGTTG
The DNA here is from genome assembly GCF_901001165.1 of Salmo trutta. Taxonomy (NCBI): domain Eukaryota; kingdom Metazoa; phylum Chordata; class Actinopteri; order Salmoniformes; family Salmonidae; genus Salmo; species Salmo trutta. The sequence continues at coordinate 74,261,175 of NC_042969.1, forward strand.
CCCAACTTTCCACCAAAGGAGAATTGCTATCGCAACCGATCACCAAGAAACAATTTAACTCAGGATACGTGATTCGTAGATTACGTCACATGCACCACGGATAGCCACAATACCGTTTATTTTCTGCTGCAACCCCTTGTATTTTACTCATTGTCTCAATCTAGCTATACGTTCATATGTTCATCTGGAAGCCCAAAGCCTCAAATGCTTTCTACAGGTTTCAGATGCGACACTGTCTGGTCTACAAACAGATGCGTCGTCTATATAGCTTGTTGAACGTGGAGAGAGGACGAGCCGACACGCGTGCACTCGCGGAGCATCCGTCTGGCAATGGGCATGCATGCACCGATCTGCGACAGTGCCTGAAGGGTAACCAAGCGGAAAACACGCATAATGGCCCTTGCCGTTCTATTCCAGCTCCGAGATTTTCAATACTGAAAATAGGAGAGAGACGTGAGGGGAATGTTTTGGCGGTGCTAATCATCTCGTCGTCCCTGCAGCCACGCGCTGGCTCATTGCGATGGATTCATCATTAGCTTTGAGTGAATCATTCCAGCAACCTGCTAACTTCTATTTACTTCTCCATAGCCTGCAGAAGACTGTCAATAGCGAGAGATAATATAGACAAAATGAAATAGGCATATCAAATCTGTGAGCCGGTTCATTGCAGAATTGTTTTCACCTCTGGATAGGCCTATACCTGAAATGGTTTAGATATACCTGAAATGGTTTAGATATAGCCTAATCATTAGAAAATTGTGCCATTCAGTAAATAATATTTATAAATTGTGACAGAGAGCTACTCCGAAAGGAACAATCAAGTCAACCCAATGTCAACGTGGCACTGCGACCAACCTCCGGGTACAAAGCCAGGCAGTCAGTCAGAAGTGCTGAAGCCTACACAGTAAATGAGACTGCAGCGGTGGCCACCGAGCCGCTGCTGACCCAACCGTCCAAATCTCCTTAGTAGAGCTGTTTAATTGCATTTAGGCCAAGGCAAAAAGGCATTACTTTCAGTGTCATTGAGATTCCCATTTGAAAGCTGCATTAAAAATTAATTGCTAATTACTTTGAATGACTTCATATAATAATTAGAAAACTAACTGGTGAACATTTAATGAAAACCAAAATGAAGAAACGCAAAGCGGAATCACTCGTTAACGACTTGGACGGCTTAGTTAATTAGGTAATTATTAAACCAGAAAGGGTTGAGAAAATCATTTTCTGCTTCACATCGCGAATTACTACTGACTTCGAAGATAACTCAATTCAGAGCTAGGCTACCATCAACTGGGATTATTTGGGTGCCCTTTCGGTCTATTATCGGCGATCCCATTGCATTAGACAAAATATACACATAAACGAGCAACACTAAGGTTTATCTAATTGTAGTTCTATTCCAAATAGGCTACTGCGGTTAAGACATATAAGCATATTGGTGAAACAAATGTTCCGTTCAGAACTGCTGCTTTAGGCAAATGGAATATGACGTAAACGCACCCATTATAACAGAGATGAACAATGATGTTCCACCTCATGCAGTGCATTATCGAGTAAACAGTATAGGCCTAATCAATAAGCATTCCTCCAGTGAAAACATCTCCTGTGATAGAGGGTCGCGTATGAATACACAGTGTATGATAGCTGTAGCTGGGCGGCAGGGCCAGGGGACGCGGAGGTGTCAAGTAACTGCGGACGGAGACAAAAAAAAGGGTCAAACTGAGAATCAGCACCTCGTAGTGGTCCAGTGTCTCTAGGGGCGCGTGGCGAATGTGTCTGCGAGCCAAGCAGGTCCGCGTGTTCCCCAAGAGCGCCAGGTCAGACACGGAGTTTGCTTCGCTCCAGTCCACGCGCAACATAGGACCGTCGACCGCCACTGTCGAAAGGAGAGAACGTAGGTAAACGGTAAATCACCATGCCAACCCTGCCTCGAGAGAAACTGCGGGGGCTAACCCAGCGGTAGCGTTTAGAATGCTCGGTGGGCCTTACGTGGTATCTCAATGTAGTGTCCCTTAGAATTGGCCAACTATTAACCCCCGTTAAAAACCTATTTAAAATAGCAATGAAAACGACAGGGTCCACTTGAAGTGAGATACCACGGGAGGCTATGGGAGGGGACTGTCCTCGTGCACATCCACTTTGCAGTCATGCCACATCATGCCACATCATGCAGGCAACACAGACTAAGCTATAAGGAGGTCAGTGTAGGTTAGAGGGGGCCAGTGCCCATCCCTGCTAAGCAAATAAAGCAGATATAATTGCCATCTCTTTATGACAAAATACACATTTTATTTTCTATCCAAACACCCCTCTACCTGGCTGCATGCATTTCAACCGCCCTCCAGTATGAGTGAGTGCCAAGACACTAACCAATAGGCCCAAATGGAAGAAAGAAAAAGACTATGGGTACGTTGTGCTCTAGCGAGCTCAAATGCCACCATCCCTTCAACCAGCTCCCTCGCGCTGGAATTGGCACCGCGAAAAACCTAATTGAATAACAATTCAGAGATTAAAGACCGAATATATTTCTTTAAAAATAATAATTTCGAAAAAAAATATTTACTTCAATTATCCTTATAAATATACAGTGCGCATGCTTTTGTTTTTTTGCACGTGGGAAAACTTTCAAAAAGAAAATAGACCGAATTGGCCTTGTTGTTTCTTAGACGCTTACGTCATCACTTAGCACAATGGCGGTACTCCTTAGGTAATAGTTTGCGCCAGTCGTTCAATACAAAAATGATAAATATTGTATTTAATTCTATTTGCTAAACGTATCTCTGAAGGATGAACCAAGACTGCAAAACATACGCACGGAAATGCCCTACAGGTGTTTCAGCACTTGGACAGCTCCTAGTCTCCAGTGCACTGTGTGATCGCTGTTTTCAATGGCTAGGCTTGTGGGGCTGAGTGCAACATGACTAGATAATCAACCATGCAAGTGCCAATAATGAATGACAAGTGCCATTTAGTATCAGTTGATTACAAAAACCTCAGTCTCTACTGGATATTTCCTTTCAGTAATCAGAGTGGGTCTATAATGTCAAAGGATAACTTCTCCTTTGCTCTCCTCTCAAGAGAACAGTTTCTAGTTACAGCATGTGAAAAGAACAACTCTTCGCTCGATTAGTCGCCGCACCCATCTCTGATATTGAGCCCAATATATCTGGCCTCATCACTCACGAGCTCAAGTTGCTCGCGCCAGGAGGATTCAATATCTGCCATTTAATTGGATGTGTTGGGATCAAATGCCTCGGGGTGTTTTGTATCTTAGAATCCATGGCTCGCTCGCTAATTAAAGTATTGTTCGGGGGGGGTGATGGATGCACGCGCTGTTTGGTCAATTAGATTCATGGAAGGGGCTTGGAAGGCGTTGGTTTGTCATTTGACCCGGTGGCCGCTGGCTCCCTTTTGATGTGTGTTGATTTCCAACCCTCACACACACAGATTGCGGTGGGGTAGACGAGACATGTAATGCCCACTCTTACCCCCCTGGATCACACACAGATAGACACACACCTCACTTCCCGTTTCTATGACGACGGAATCGACTTGATGCTGAGATCGTGTTGGTGAGAATTAACAAAGCAATAAACCCCCAAAGCCTGCCAACCGGCACTACTGCCGAGCTAAATGGCAATATTTAGATGTCTAATATCTGCCAAGTAAACAATGATTTTCACTTGCCTTTGGAATGACAAATGGATCAGGTTATGACCTTTATCACAGTAGTCTCCCCACAACACAAACAACATGTAGGCCTAATGTAGCCTAATTATAGAAGACCTTGTAATAAACAAATGAATCAAAGGCAATACCGCATCCCCTATGTGATCGTGTCTCATGGCAACCTCGAGGATTCCATAAAGTCCCTGGTCCACAGAGCAATGCAATGAGGACCAATCTGTAAAACAAATAGGACGAAATAAAATAAAAACAGATTCAAAAGCCTATGTAGCCTAGAGAAAACCACGGGGGGGGGGATTTAGAGCGTTGTAATCTTATAGGCATAGCCTAGGATTGTAAGAAGACAATCGACAATCCTAGGCTATGCCTATACGATTACAACGCTCTAAATCCCCTCCTAGTTTTCTCTTATTTCGTCCTATTTGTTTTACAGATTGGTCCTCATTGCATTGCTCTGTGGACCAGGGACTTTATGGAATCCTCGAGGTTGCCATGAGACACGAAATTGAAAGGCTAACGACGTCAGGTTGTGCAACAGTGTCTATGCGGCCGCGCGTATCAAAAGAGAGCGCATCACCAGGAAATGAAAGGCTCGCTGACATCCATCATTTGTGCATAATTTTTTCATTTGCTCTAGGCTATATCTTTTATATTTCATGTATGCTTTTTTCTCCATCTAGCCTTAGATATCAGTGTATTTTAAATCTACACGTATGTGCTTGAAGAGAAAGTGTCTATTACGCTTTTAGGTGTCTTGCTCTCTGTCGTTGTCGTGGAAACAATACATAGACCATGGGCGTGCGCGTCCTGTCTTCCGGGCTCACTGAAAGACTTTAGAGGAAATCAACATAATTATGTCAAGGCCAGCTGCGTGGTGATGTCATCTACATAGAGTTCTAATGGGAAAACAAATGGGTCTTGTCTTGTAGCCTAGAACAACGACAGGACTCTGTAGGCTATTACTGGGGTGACACTGACAGCCATGCACGGCACAGAACGCTACGAAGACAGAAAGCTTGAAGCAGCCCATCTAAGGCAGTAGTATGGACAGCAATATGATTACATTGACATGTCACAGTCTAAACAAGTGCTGATAGGCGCTCTGGCGATGGTAGCACATTAGCCTACAAGTCATTATCAAGTGTCTGAAGGGGCAAATCATTGATAAGCAATTAGAGGGCCTGGCTTCCAGGTTAATATGCATATCAAATATATCATCCCTGGTTTGTTTATATTGCTAAAAATATTGTATTTCGCTTGCTGTGTGTGTGCGAATACATGGCTGTTTGCACTGATGGATGGATGTGGGGAGAGTGTGATTTATCGCTTCTGCAAGGCCCCATCAAATGAATTCCCAGGACAGAGCGAGGGATCGTTCGGTGGGAAACACCATTGAAGAGGAGACGGGAAGGCACGTAGAGCTTTATCGACTGGCGGACTGAGACAGACAGACCGACAGACAGACAGACAGACAGACCGACAGACTGACAGAATATTGTAAACAACCAGCGGGAGAACATGACAACTGCGGTGTCAACCGAGGAAGCTCGTCACTCGGAAACAGCAATCAGTCTGTGGGCTATGTAGCCTATGTCCCAACACTGTGATATATTTTATTCAAATTATGCGTTTCCGAACGAGGGTAGCCCCCTATTTCTTACAAATGACTAATTACAGCTTAGTCAATTCAACGATGTTATGATGAATGACGGCTATACATCCATGTCTGTAAGAATAGCTCTTGTAATTGCCCGGATAACATCACGACAGAAAGCGTAGATACGAGAAATATGCTGTCTTACCTTGCAGCTAAACTGGGTCAATGCAGTCAAAACCATGGTGCCGGCCGGAAGAGTCTTGTCATTCAAACATAAAACCTTCAGCTCCGCATCCTTTAACAGCAGGAAAAGCGCTTCACTCTCTCCTGCCTCGCGCGCCCAACAAACAGCTATATGAGATCAGCTCTCGCGGCATCTTGATGCTAACACTCCCTCCTCATCTGCTGCATTTTCTCCAGAAGAAAGCTCCCGTCCCTCCCTATTCTCAACTGACTGAATATTGTCAACATATTTCTGGTCAATCTAGAAATCTCAAAGATGAAAGCAAGGGTTACAGTCTAGTTCAATACACAAACGACTCATTGCACCTCATATTTTACGTGCACAAGACTTCACAAGCAGCCCAATTCACACAATTCGATGTATGCACAAATCAGGCTGTCTGGGACGTGCTTTTGGGATCACAACAACATTGAAGGACTCTTACCAACTGGCGTTTTGGAACCAACACAGCCCATTTTCGCTTCTTAGACGAGTAGCCTAACCCACACCCGTTTCCTTCTGCAAATACGACCTGAGCGTACCTTATAGATCTGAAGTCTCTCTCTCCCGGGAGTCTTTTCTGGGTTCCGCAAGGATACCGCGTGCTGCTCAGACCCCTCGAGTGACGCCGAGGGCGGGGAAAAGTCCAGCACGTTCGTCCACGTTTTCACTTGCTTTTTGTTACTGCTTTGCTTGCTTGTAGGTTCTGCATTTTCTACATAGCTTCTGTGTAGTCTTTGTGCAGTTTTATTATTACAATATTCATCTAGCTGTTTGTAGCCTAACCGAACCCCTCTCTCCCTACGTCACTGAGGGAAGGATCGATGCTGGTGTTTCAGCACCACCGCGGCTGGACAGCGCACGTCTGCTTGGGCTCTGAGGCGGCGGCAGCGGCACTGGCTTCACGCTCCGCTGGTGGGGGTTCCCCCCTCGTTGTCACACTCCAGTGAAATCCACACACCAGCAAGGGGTCGCCCCGCGTTCTTCGTGTAGCTCTAGCCTACTAGCGCCATTCGCCCTTGGCTAGCAGAAGAGTTGCAGGTTGCATCGGTATAAAAATCCCACGCGAAAACGGACTTTATACACCAGGCCGAATTTCCACCTCCCTTTTCGCTCTACTGGACGCGGAAAGAGATCTGATTGGAGGATGTCACCGTGGAAGGACCAGCGCATTTCAGAAAGGGGGAGGGGGTAGAAGTGGAGAAAGAAATAATTCGGGATTTATGTTCTTAATTCAAAGTTGCATTTCTCAGTAGATGCGATTTAAGTGAGGGCCTATGAAAGCCCACTGAGATAACTTATTACAATTTGTTTAACTGATCTAACTCACCTCCTGTGGGTACGATCTAGTTAAATATGCAAGGCCTGATTAAAACTTTACAAGCATAGCTTTACAAGCATATAATTGCCGGCCTTTCAAAATGCAACACTTAGGCATTTCATGAAATAATCCGGAATCAGGAGTACGTGTTGGTTATTCTCGTATTTGTGCCGACATCTTAGGGACAAGGACCACCCTCCCCCCATTTGGTTATTCAGCGTGTGAAAAGTTAAATACATAGCTTATACTAGGCAATGGGATATGTGACACGACGCACAAAGCATTTAAAAAAGTAGGCCTGCATGCATTGTAACATCTCCATTCCTCTTCTCTCTTAAACGCCCACCATGACGCTAAACATAGGCCGCTCGAGCTGCTGCTGCTGACCCACACCCGCTTCTTCTAATTCGCCTGCCCGACATGATCGTTTCACAGAAAGCGTTCGTAGGAGGTGCAGCTCCTACCAGGGATTTAAAGGGTTGAAAAGTAAAAAATAACCTAGAGAAATGCGTGGTGTTTCGATGGAAATTAGAAAATAACGCAGTGAGGCTCCATAACCTTCGGGTCTGTGACTTAAATCAGGCCTGGCCTGAGTAATGAAGAAACTCCATATGTGATACTATATTGTATTGGACAGAAGTATTGATGTGAGAAATCATGCATGGCAGGAAGGGAGGACACAGTAATGGTATTTCGCTCTGTATCTCTAATATAGGGCCTACTAATTTTCTCTCTCACACATACTCACACCATTTGCAGGGGCATTTGGAAAGCTTTGCTGGAGGGGTTCTAATAGACGTATCAGGATGACTAAAACAACAGCAGCAGGTGCATGGCTAGCCTACTTACAGTGGGTGGGAAAAGTATTTGATCCCCTGCTGATTTTGTACGTTTGCCCACTTACAAAGAAATTATCAGTCTATAATTTTAATGGTAGGTTTATTTGAACAGTGAGAGACAGAATAACAACAAAATAATCCAGAAAAACACATGTCAGAAATATTATAAAATTATTTGCATTTTAATGAGGGAAATAAGTATTTGACCCCTCTGCAAAACATGACTTAGTACTTAGTGGCAAAACCCTTGTTGGCAATCACAGAGGTCAGACGTTTCTTGTAGTTGGCCACCAGGTTTGCACACATCTCAGGAGGGATTTTGTCCCATTCCTCTTTGCAGATCTTCTCCAAGTCATTAAGGTTTCGAGGCTGACGTTTGGCAACTCGAACCTTCAGCTCCCTCCACAGATTTTCTATGGGATTAAGGTCTGGAGACTGGCTAGGCCACTCCAGGACCTTAATGTGCTTCTTCTTGAGCCACTCCTTTGTTGCCTTGGCCATGTGTTTTGGGTCATTGTCATGCTGGAATACCCATCCATGACCCATTTTCAATGCCCTGGCTGAGGGAAGGAGGTTCTCACCCAAGATTTGACAGTCCATGGCCCCGTCAAATGATGCAGTGAAGTTGTGCTGTCCCCTTAGCAGAAAAACACCCCCAAAGCATAATGTTTCCACCTCCATGTTTGACGGTGGAGATGGTGTTCTTGGGGTCATAGGCAGCATTCCTCCTCCTCCAAACACGGTGAGTTGAGTTGATGCGAAAGAGCTCCATTTTGGTCTCATCTGACCACAACACTTTCACCAGTTGTCCTCTGAATCATTCTGATGTTCATTGGCAAACTTTAGACGGGCATGTATATGTATTCTTGAACAGGGGGACCTTGTGGGCGCTGCAGGATTTCAGTCCTTCACGGCATAGTGTGTTACCAATTGTTTTCTTGGTGACTATGGTCCCAGCTGCCTTGAGATCATTGACAAGATCCTCCTGTGTAGTTCTGGGCTGATTCCTCACCGTTCTCATGATCATTGCAACTCCACGAGGTGAGATCTTGCATGGAGCCCCAGGCCGAGGGAGATTGACAGTTCTTTTGTGTTTCTTCCATTTGCGAATAATCGCACCAACTGTTGTCACCTTCTCACCAAGCTGCTTGGCGATGGTCTTGTAGCCCATTCCAGCCTTGTGTAGGTCTACAATCTTGTCCCTGACATCCTTGGAGAGCTCTTTGGTCTTGGCCATGGTGGAGAGTTTGGAATCTGATTGATTGATTGCTTCTGTGGACAGGTGTCTTTTTTTACAAGTAACAAGCTGCGGTTAGGAGCACACTAACAGTGTGCTCCTAATCTCAGCTCGTTACCTGTATAAAAGACACCTGGGAGCCAGAAATCTTTCTGATTGAGAGGGGGTCAAATACTTATTTCCCTCATTAAAATGCAAATCAATTTATAACATTTTTGACATGCGTTTTTCAGGATATTTTTGTTGTTATTCTGTCTCTCACTGTTCAAATAAACCTACCATTAAAATTATAGACTGATCCTTTCTTTATCAGTGGGCAAACGTACAAAATCAGCAGGGGATCAAATACTTTTTTCCCCCACTGTAGGCATCGCGCTGTGGTGGTCTAACTCTCTGCCCTTCTTGCTCTGGGAGCGAGGAAACGTTTGCGATCGTTTATTTATTTTTTAAATCACTAGCTCTAGCCCGGTGAAACCTATCTCACAGTTACTATGGACAGCCAACGTGGTGCGGTGGGATTGAGCTAAGAGCAGTCAAAATAGGCGTACATACTCAGATTCCACCTGTGGCAAGCTATACCAATGCTAAAGTGTTTACTTTAGATAGGATGAAAGCACCGCTGTAAGTAGAGCAGTACAAATAAATGTTTTGTCATACCGGTGGTATACAGCATTAAGGCCTCGAACCACCCAGTTTATAATATGATTTTAGTGGCAAAGCAGAATACAAAAATAAAATGATGAGGTACACTCCCAGCCCCAAATCCAATAGGTATATCCTCTGGCGTGTTGATGTTAATGTGCTGATGTTCTCTGTATCCATAGCCAGAATGGTTCTGCAGTGCATGGTGATCAAACAGGTTTCCTGTTATATTCATCAGAGGTGTAGGGTGGGTGAAGTCTGGAAATATAACAAATATATCATTATACAGATTATTAACAAAACGTGTACGACAGTATTTATATCTTGGTTTTTGTGGTAAAAAGTATGTGAATGAAAAAACTTCACTTTTGACAGGTTTTCATAGACATACCTCGTAGATGTCAAAGACATACCTCTGGGATCTTCATTGAAGAGGTCAGAGAGGAGGAAGATGGCTGCTGTGACTGAGTCCTATAAGGTTTTAGAGAAGCCATTCATTCAAATTAACTGTAGATGATACATGTGATCTGCATAACATTATGAGACAAACCAATACCAGTTGTATATACACCTTTGTGTGCCTCCTCGTCAGTATACCTGCAGACACACAAATAAGTGAGCAGTTCAGTCATCTGCTCCCAATGCAGCTATTTCTTTAATATATTCTTACCTCTGTTAAACAATATCCATTGAATTGTGTCCATTTTCAGAATGTTTTAATAGGGAGAAAGTGGGAAATAACACCGCCATTTGCACTAATATGAAAAGATAAGATGGTATCATCAAAAACAATATCATTTTAGATCATAAAAGGAGAAACCTTACCTTAACTGAAAAATGGAAATATCTCCTCAATTTAACCCCTTCCCCCTTCTCTGAGACCCTACCTGTCCGATACCTTACACCCACCGTTGTGTGATCTGTCTCGATTTCGTAACATCAAATTTGCAGAAACCTGAAGTTATCACACACACACACACACACACACACACACACACACACACACACACACACACACACACACACACACACACACACACACACACACACACACACACACACACACACACACACACACACACACACACACACTCACACACACCATGCCGCAGAGTTGATTTATTTGTGTTCTAGCGGCACCAAAAGGCCGTATTGTGTAACAACACCTGAGTCAAGAGAAGGCCTGTTGCGCGGTGCAGCGGAGTGATGCAGCATGAAGCCAGACGCACAAGATAGATTTGCTAAGGCTATATTGCAAATCAATTAATAGCTCGGAGACCCAACTAACTATTTTAATAAACTCAATAAATTGTCTAGGCCTGGCTGAGATAGCAGTTGGATCATTACAATAGGAAAGGACGGCGTGGTGAGTAAATGAATGTTATTTCACAATACACAGTAGGCTAATGTAACACAAAACACAAGTAGTCTACAGATTCATTTCCATTGTGGTCCTCTTATTTGTTCACAAGTAGTCTACGCGGATGGTGGAATATACAATTACACATAAATACAATGGCAATAGTTTGAAGGGTGTCTACAACTACAAGGAAATGATGGCCTGATGCTTTAAAAATAAGAGAAAATTGGGTGCAAGGAGGGTCCGGTCACTCGTAATAGCCAAACTCTGCAACAGCTGTACAACATAATTACCATAATCTGTCATTATGCGACGGAAATAGGTGATCTTTAAATATTGTGCATTATTAATGGCCTGCTGTAGTAATGTCATCAAACACTTGGTGCCCTCGATCCTCAATTAGCGACGCAGATATTAGAATAGGAGATCAAACGGCTTTGGTCGCCAGGAGGGAACTAGTCAACTTCCCCAATCCTAATCCTTCTATGGTTTCCTCACACTGATAAATAGGCCTACAGCACTTTTCCTCTGACTAACCAATGTGTTATTATTGACTCAGGGCTGAAATGAAGACAAAATATACAGAACGGTCATCTTCTAGTCCATATACTTTTTATTAGCAGCAAATATATTATTTATTTAAATAAACATATACAAATTTGATTATTCTCATAATTTACAATAATTTGTCAAAATCATATTGGTAAAGAGCACATGTATTTGTTTAAGAGGAGTAGCAAAACAAATGGATCTCTTTTATTCTACTTTCATTCTCTCTTACTCTCCCTCCCACTTCTCCACGTCCACCAGTCTCTCATTGCAGCAGTGCGGCCAGTAGGGCAGTAACGAGAGAGGTGGAGGGTACCTGGGATGGTGCACTGTTCCTATCATCAGCAGTAGTAGTGATGAGGATCCTGTTGGTGTGTTGAGGTCTACCTTCACAGTGCCTGAGGTCCCATCCCACACAGCCAGCGTAAGCCATGGCATGGGCCAGGTAACTTTGCTCCTGGACCCAGTGGAAGAGGTGGGCCATGGGGACGCGGGCCATTACCGCCACGTCCTTCCCACCATGGGTCTCAATGTCCAGGGGCACCGCAGACAGCTGCTTATAGTCATTCCACTCTGACCAAGAGAAAGAGGGGGAGGAGAGGAGAGGAGAGAGATTAATAAATATGTGAATATGGACTGGAGAGATAAACATGCAGCAGGAGAAATATTTATCAAGGCCAAAGGAGAAGGGATGATTGTACAGAGAGGAAAACTATACAAGAACAGATGCTAGTTTTGGTTTCTTACTAGTGTCCACTTTACGGATGTCAGGGCGCTTGTTGTCTATGACTTTGTATCCAGGGCCGTTTCCATACATCACAGTTGTGTTAGGCAGCATATCCTTCCCATACAGAGGAGATTTCCCTGTGAGACACACACAGCGGGGTTAATCACAATTTAAAGGTCTTACACACACACAGTGAGAGAGGAGCGTGTACTGGGGGAGCTAGGGGCCGAGCAGGTTGTTGTCTTCAGATGAAGTACTAGACTCTCCAGCCCCTACTGATGAACTGCGCAGCGTTTCACTACTGCATTAATCACCAAGACCTGGGAGGCTGGACCACTGGGGAGCCACACACACACACACACACACACACACACACACACACACACACACACACACACACACACACACACACACACACACACACACACACACACACACACACAGAGAGTGAGAGAGAGACAAGGCTGAACAATGGGGAGCCAGAGACAGAGAGACAGAGAGAGAGGGCTGAACAAAGGGGAGCCAAAGAGAGAGAGGGAGAGGTGGAAGGAGAGACGGAGGCCTGAATGCTGGTGAGCCTCAGAGGGAGTGATGGAGAGGTGGAAAGGGGAGGGAGAGAGAGGCAGAGGGGAGGGGAGGGAGGGAAAGAGAGAAAGATCTAAGCTGTTTGTTTTCCTCTATAATTGCAGGGGAGAGGAAATGTCAAAGTGCCAGTGGCGTCTCCCGGACGGAGGCTGAGGCAGTCTAGTGGAGCACACCACCACCTCGGAGGTAAACATAGCTGTGAGGGGTGACACCTTGGGAAAGGGGGAGGGGGGCAGCAGACAGGGTTCTAGGCTATATATTAAATCTGTTTGCAGCTCCAGGTAGGCTACACAAGTGACAAATTGATTTGCAATGACTCCAGTTATATTGTAATTTGAACATACAGTACCAGTCAAAAGTTTGGACACCTACTCATTCAAGGGTTTTTCTTTATTTTACTATTTTCTATAATAGTGAAGACAAAAACTATGAAAAAACACATATGGAATCATGTAGTAACAAAGAAAGTGTTAAACAAATCAAAATATATTTAATATTTGAGATTCTTCAAAGTAGCCACCCTTTGCCTTGATGACAGCTTTGCACACTCTTGGCATTCTCTCAACCAGCTTAATGAGGAATGCTTTTCCAACAGTCTTGACGGAGTTCCTCCATATGCGTGGCACTTGTTGGCTGCTTTTCCTTCACTCTGCGGTCCAACTCATTTTATTTTTTTATTTCACCTTAATTTAACCAGGTAGGCTAGTTGAGAACAAGTTCTCATTTACAACTACGACCTGGCCAAGATAAAGCAAAGCAGTTCGACGCATACAACAACACAGAGTTACACATGGAATAAACAAACAGAGTCAATAATACAGTAGAAAAGTCTATATACAGTGTGTGCAAATGAGGTAGGATAAGGGGGGGAAGGCAATAAATAGGCCATGGTGGCGAAGTAATTACAATATAGCAATTAAACACTGGAATGGTAGATGTGCAGAAGATGAATGTGCAAGTAGAGATACTGGGGTGCAAAGGAGCAAGATAAATAAATAAATACAGTATGGGGATGAGGTAGTTGGATGGGCTATTTACAGATGGGCTATGTACAGGTGCAGTGATCTGTGAGCTGCTCTGACAGCTGGTGCTTAAAGCTAGTGAGGGAGAGATGAGTCTCCAGCTTCAGTGATTTGTGCAGTTCGTTCCAGTCATTGGCAGTAGAGAACTGGAAGGAAAGGCGGCTAAAGGAAGAATTGGCTTTGGGGGTGACCAGTGAGAAATACCTGCTGGAGCGCGTGCTACGGGTGGGTGCTGCTATGGTGACCAGTGAGCGGAGATAAGGCGGACCTTTACCTAGCAGAGACTTGTAGATGACCTGGAGCCAGTGGGTTTGGTGGCGAGTATGAAGCGAGGGCCAGCCAACGAGAGCATATAGGTCGCAGTGGTGGGTAGTATATGGGGCTTTGGTGACAAAACGGATGGCACTGTGATAGACTGCATCCAATTTGTTGAGTAGGGTATTGGAGGCTATTTTGTAAATGACATCGCCGAAGTCGAGGATCGGTAGGATGGTCAGTTTTATGAGGGTATGTTTGGCAGCATGAGTGAAGGACGCTTTGATGCGTAATAGGAAGCCGATTCTAGATTTAATTTTGGATTGGAGATGCTTAATGTGAGTCTGGAAGGAGAGTTTACAGTCTAACCAGACACCTAGGAATATGTAGTTGTCCACATATTCTAAGTCAGAACCGTCCAGAGTAGTGATGCTGGACGGGCGGGCAGGTGCGGGCAGCGATCGGTTGAAGAGCATGCATTTAGTTTTACTTGCATTTAAGAGCAGTTGGAGGCCACGGAAGGAGAGTTGTATGGCATTGAAGCTCGTCTGGAGGTTAGTTAACACAGTGTCCAATGAAGGGCCAGAGGTATACAGAATGGTGTCATCTGCGTAGAGGTGGATCAGAGAATCACCAGCAGGAAGAGCGACATCATTGATGTATACAGAGAAGAGTCGGCCCGAGAATTGAACCCTGTGGCACCCCATAGAGACTGCCAGAGGTCCGGACAACAGGCCCTCCAATTTGACACACTGAACTCTATCAGAGAAGTAGTTGGTGAACCGGGCGAGGCAATCATTTGAGAATCCAAGGCTGTTGATTCTGCCGATAAGAATGTGGTGATTGACAGAGTCGAAGGGCTTGGCCAGGTTGATGAATACGGCTGCACAGTAATGTCTCTTATCGATGGCGGGCGGTTATGATATCGTTTAGGACCTTGAGCGTGGCTGAGGTGCACCCATGACCAGCTCTGAAACCAGATTGCATAGCGGAGAAAGTACGGTGGAATTCGAAATGGTCGGTAATCTGTTTGTTAACTTGGCTTTCGAAGACCTTAGAAAGGCAGGGTAGGATAGATATAGGTCTGTAGCAGTTTGGGTCTAGAGTGTCTCCCCCTTTGAAGAGGGGGATGACTGCGGCAGCTTTCCAATCTTTGGGAATCTCAGACGATACAAAAGAGAGGTTGACGAGGCTAGTAATAGGGGTTGCAACAATTTCTGCAGATAGTTTTAGAAAGAGAGGGTCCAGATTGTCTAGCCCGGCTGATTTGTAGGGGTCCAGATTGTGCAGCTCTTTCAGAACATCAGCTATCTGGATTTGGGTGAAGAAGAAATGGGGGAGGCTTTGGTGAGTTGCTGTGGGGGGTGCAGGGCTGTTGATCGGGGTAGGGGTAGGGGTAGCCAGGTGGAAAACATGGCCAGCCGTAGAAAAATGCTTATTGAAATTCTCAATTATAGTGGATTTATCGGTGGTGACAATGTTTCCTAGCCTCAGTGCAGTGGGCAGCAGGGAGGAGGTGCTCTTATTCTCCATGGACTTTACAGTGTCCCAGAACGTTTTGGGGTTTGTGCTACAGGATGCATATTTCTGCTTGAAAAGGCTAGCCTTAGCTTTCCTAACTGCCTGTGTATATTGGTTCCTAACTTCCCTGAAAAGTTGCATATCACAGGGGCTATTCAATGATAATTTTTTTGAATGGGGCATGCTTATTTAAGATGGTGAGGAAGGCACTTTTAAAGAATAACCAGGCATCCTCTACTGACGGGATGAGGTCAATATCCTTCCAGGATACCCGGGCCAGGTCGATTAGAAAGGCCTGCTTGCTGAAGTGTTTTAGGGAGCGTTTGACAGTGATGAGGGGCGGTCGTTGTACCGCAAACCCATTACGGAAGCAGGCAATGAGGCAGTGATAGCTGAGATCTTGGTTGAAAACAGCAGAGGTGTATTTGGAGGGCAAGTTGGTTAGGATGATATCTATGAGGGTGCCCGTGTTTGCAGATTTGGGGTTGTACCTGGTGGGTTCATTGATAATTTGTGTGAGATTGAGGGCATCAAGCTTAGATTGTAGGATGGCCGGGGTGCTAAGCATGTCCCAGTTTAGGTCACCTAGCAGCACGAGCTCTCACATATGGTGTACATGGCACAGCTGGGGACAGAAGGCGGTCTATAGCAAGCGGCAACAGTGAGAGACTTGTTTCTGGAAAGGTGGATTTTTAAAAGTAGAAGCTCCAATTGTTTGGGTACAGACCTGGATAGTAAGACAGAACTCTGCAGGCCATCTTTGCAGTAGATCGCAACACCGCCCCCTTTGGCAGTTCTATCTTGTCAGAAGATGTTATAGTTAGGGATGGAAATTTCTGGGTTTCTGGTGGTCTTCCTAAGCCAGGATTCAGACATGGCTAGGACATCCGGGTTGGCAGAGTGTGCTAAAGCACTGAATAAAACAAACTTAGAGAGGAGGCTTCTAATGTTAACATGCATGAAACCAAGGCTTTTACGGTTTCAGAAGTCAACAAATGAGAGCACCTGGGGAGTAGGAGTGGAGCTAGACACTGCAGAGCCTGGATTAACCTCTACATCACCAGAGGAACAGAGGAGGAGTAGGATAAGGGTACGGCTAAAGGCTATCAGAACTGGTTGTCTAGTACGTTCGGAACAGAGAGTAAAAGGAGCAGGTTTCTGGGCACGATACAATAGATTCAAGGCATAATGTACAGACAACGGTATGGTAGGATGTGAGTACATTGGAGGTAAACCTAGGCATTGAGTAATGATGAGAGAGATGTTGTCTCTAGAGACGTTTAAACCAGGTGATGTCACCGCATATGTGGGAACTGGAACTAAATGGTTGGTTAAGGCATATTGAGCAGGGCTAGAGACTCTACAGTGAAATAAGACAATAATCAATAACCAGGACTGTAATGGACAAGGCATATTGATATTAGGGAGAGGCATGTGTAGCCGAGTGATCATAGGGGTCCAGTGAGTGGTTGGGCTGGCTGGAGACACGGCGATTCAGACAGCTAGCAGGCCGGGGCTAGCAAACTAGCTGAAGGGCCTTAGAGGGACGTCGCGATGGAGGAAAGTCTGTTTTAGCCTACGCCTGCGGTGACGTTGATAGACCAGTCGTGATGGATTAGTAGGGTTCCGAGTAGCAGAGGGGTCCAAGTCCAATTGACAAAATAGGTATAGTGGCCCAAGAAATTGGCCGATGGATCTATTCAGCTAACAGTCCTATAAGCTCTAGACAGCTAGCGGGCCATGGCTAGCAGATGGGCATTCAGGGGACGTCGTGGCGTAGGGGCCAGTTGAGTACCCCCTCGAGCAGGTTACGTCGGTAGTCCAGTCGCGAAGGATCGGCGGGGTTCCATGCAGTAGAAGGTATTGTAGCCCAGGAGTGGCTGATGGGCCTCTTCAGCTAGCCGGGAGAATGGGCCTAGCATTGGCTAGCTCCAGGCTAATTGGGACTTGTGTCGGGACAGACATTAGCCAGGAGTAGTCACTCGGATTGCAGCTAGCTAGCTGCGATGATCCAGGTGAAAAGGTTCAGAGCTTGCGTTAGGAATCCGGGGATAAGGAGAGAAAATAGGTATGGTATGCCCTGGTTTGAGTCGCGTTGTACAAACTGGCGAGAGCTTTCCGAGCTAAAGGTTAGCTGATGACCGCTAGCAGTGGTTAGCTGACTACTAGCTAGTAGCTACTGAGTTGGCTAGCTTCTGTTTGGGGATTCCGGTTCCGAGGTAAATAAAAATACTTTAGAAAAAAACCCAGATCCACACCACATTGGGTGAGGCGGGTTGCAGGAGAGTATTTTGAAGTTGAGGTTTAGAAAAATATAAAAAAAGATATGCGAAGAAAAAGATATAAAAAGAATAATAGAGAGATATAATATATATATATATATATATACAAAGATATATACATGGGACACGACAAGACGAAGGACAAAGACGTCTGACTGCTACACCATCATCCCAAACCATCTTAATTGGGTTGAGGTTAGGTGATTGTGGAGGCCAAGTCATCTGATGCAGCACTCCATCACTCTCCTTCTCTGTCAAATAGCCCTTACACAGCCTGGAGGTGTGTTTTGGGTCATTGTCCTGTTGACAAGTGCAAACCATACGGGATGGCGTATCACTGCAGAATCCTGTGGTAGCCATGCTGGTTAAGTGTGCCTTGAATTCTAAATAAATCACTGACAGTGTCACCAGCAAAGCACCCCCACACCATCACACCTCCTCCTCCATGCTTCACAGTGGGAGCCACACATGCGGAGATCATCTGTTCACCTACTCTGCGTCTCACAAAGACACGGGGGTTGGAACCAAAAATCTCAAATTTGGACTCATCAGACCAACGGACAGATTTCCACCGGTCTAATGTCCATTGCTGGTGTTCCTTGGCCAAAGCAAGTCTCTTCTTCTTATTGGTGTCCTTTAGTAGTGGTTTCTTTGCAGCAATTAGACCATGAAGGCCTGATTCAGGCAGTCTCCTCTGAACAGTTGATGCTGAGATGTGTCTGTTACTTGAACTCTGTGAAGCATTTATTTGGGCTGCAATCTGAGGCTGGTAACTCTAATGAACGTATCCTCTGCAGCAGAAGTAACTCTGGGTCTTTCCTGTGGTGGTCCTCATGAGAGCCATCTTCATCATAGTGCTTGATGGTTTTTGCAACTGCACTTGAAGAAACTCTCAAAGTTCTTGAAATTTTCCAGATTGACTGATCTTCATGTCTTAAAGTAATCATGGACTGTTGTTTCTCTTTGCTTATATGAGCTGTTCTTGCCATAATATGGACTTGGTCTTTTACCAAATAGGGCTATCTTCTGTATACCACCCCTACCTTGTCACTACAGAAATGATTGGCTCAAATGCATTAAGGAGGAAAGAAATTCCACAAATTAACTTAACAAGGCACACCTGTTAATTGAAAAGCATTCCAGGTGACTACCTCACGAAGCTGGTTGAGAGAATGCCAAGAGCGTGCAAAGCTGTCATCAAAGCAAAGGGTGGCTACTTTGAAGAATCTCAAATATATTTTGAATTGTTTAACACTTTTGGTTATGACATGATTCCATATGTGTTATTTCATAGTTTTGATGTCTTCACTATTATTCTACAATGTAGAAAACAGTAAAAATAAAGAAAAACCCTTGAATGAGTAGGTGTGACTGGTACTGTATTTATCGTATCAAATGTTAGGCTACAGTAACCTACAATGGCAGATAAATTAATAGCCTACTTGATGGCCAACAAATGCACCCTATCATTCTATACATTTCATCTCATTTCATTTTGGACTTTTTCTCCGTAACAGAAGCACGCCAGGGAGTTCCATAACTTCCATTTCAAATGTCCACTCGCACAGCGCTCCAGACCCTAGAACTGAGCATGAGTAAAACCCTTCGCTTGATATGGTTATCCATAAGAAAAGTAGACATTAGAATGCAGTTTACTTTAGAACAACTTGCGCAGAGTTGGTTTAAAGAGCTGTAGTGGCCTAAAGTTGTTTCCAATGCTTTCTCACCGTTATATCAGTTCTAGCAGGTTAATATGTTGCAATTTAGAAGTAGCCCAAGTAGTCGTTTTCAAAGTATCCCAATTTGGCCGGAAAACTGCAGTCACGGCAACCCTGGGTGCAGAGGAGGAAGGTGGAGGAGAGGTGTCAGAATGAGGACGTTCCTGTCCACAGAGGAAAGGTGTGTGTATGTAACAGGGGGAGGGATTCTTACTGCTTCACTACATAAGCACATTACTAAACTAATGCAACATGACTATTGATCATTTCATAAACTTAGCATGACCTGACCCAAACATCTAATCATGGAACCACTGAAAACAGTTGACCAAACATCCCTTTAATTATAAAAAACACTGCGGTGGAATAGCCCTATAATCAGAATGATGACTAAAATAACCGACTCTAACTCTATGGGGAAAACAAACCATAATCCATGAAGAAAGTTGTTTCTGTGAGGTCGTTGCTTACCCAGAATGCTTTGGCCTCTGAAGGGGTATCCATTGAAGGTGAAGGCGTGGGAGTGGCCAGCTGTCAACAGGTTGAGAGTTTCCTCCTCATTGGTCAGCTCCAGGCCCTTGGCGATGTCGTTGTCAAAGGCAACCGTCTCGTGCAAGGATCTGCTGGCATGGTGGCCCTGGTCGATACGCCCATGTGACACACAGAGAGAGAAAGAGAAGGATGAAGTTACCCATAAACACTGATCTAAGCTCAGGATTGTGGTGTCACCTCTAATGATTTAAGATTAAGATTGGGGGAAGGTAAGCTGACCCTAGGTCTGTGTGTAAGGGACAAGGAGTAAAGTTGAAATGACTCTACTACAAGTGTAACTTAGTCAAATAAAACCAACCTAGCTCCTGTTCTCCTCATCAGTGCAGTCAGAAAGTGGAGAGGAGTTGGGCTAATATGTTGGGTCCCCAGGGAGCAGGAGGAGAGGGTACGGTGCACCATATGCCCAGCTCTATTTAAAGCCTGCTGCGACATGTTATTTTAAACCCATTGTTGAAGATGCAAGACGCTCAATAGCACAATCAGGTCCCAGGATGGTGCCTCAGATTGAAGGTAGGATGGATGAGGGCCTGGGCCCAAGAGCCACCGCTGTAGAACAGTAATATGTCGCATCCCAACATAATGTTCCCCCTCCTCACACTGCGGCAAACACATGCAGATCCTACTACAGTCTGCAGATACATGTAGTGCACTGCAGTCCCTAACTGTCTTGCTGAGAGGCACACAGCATCAGCACCGCAACTAACTAACCTCAAAATTGAATCAAGATACAAAAACAAGGTTACACACACTTTGAAATCAATATATCTTGGTGTTCAATTATATAAGCAAGTGGTGTGATTATTCGCTCAATAGATTGATTCCATTTTAACAAACAACCATACACCTATTTCAAAGAGGAACCTGTTGGGATTGGGTTGATGGATGGATTCATTGACTGACAGCTTGTTTAACCCTTTGCTCACCTTGCACCAGGAGGAAGAATCCCTTGGAGTTTTTTCTGAGGATGCGGATGGCGTTTCCTGTGGTCTCAGCAATGGACGGGTCCATGGTGGGGTCTCTCTCCACGTAAAAGCGCAGGTCACAGGGCTGCAGGGAACAAGGTTGATCAAGGCACAGGGCTGTAGGGAACAGTGTTGATCAGGTCACAGGGAACAGTGTTGATCAGGTCACAGGGAACAGTGTTGATCAGGTCACAGGGAACCGTTTTGATCAGGTCACAGGGCTGCAGGGAACAGTGTTGATCAGGTCACAGGAATAAGGGTTGATCAGGTCACAGGGCTGCAGGGAACAGGGTTGATCAGGTCACAGGAAACAGGGTTGATCAGGTCACAGGGCTGCAGGGAACAGGGTTGATCAGGTCACAGGGATGCAGAGAACAGGGTTGATCAGGTCACAGGGCTGCAGGGAACAGGGTTGATCAGGTCACAGGGCTGCAGGGAACAGGGTTGATCAGGTCACAGGGCTGCAGGGAACAGGGTTGATCAAGGCACAGGTCTGCAGGGAACAGGTCTGCAGGGAACAGGGTTGATCAGGTCACAGGGCTGCAGGGATCAGGGTTGATCAGGTCACAGGGCTGCAGGGAACAGGGTTGATCAGGTCAAAGGGCTGCAGGGAACAGGGTTGATCAAGGCACAGGTCTGCAGGGAACAGGTCTGCAGGGAACAGGGTTGATCAGGTCACAGGGCTGCAGGGAACAGGGTTGATCAGGTCACAGGGCTGCAGGGAACAGGGTTGATCAGGTCACAGGGCTGCAGGGAACAGGGTTGATCAGGTCACAGGGCTGCAGGGAACAGAGTTGATCAGGTCACAGGGCTGCAGGGAACAGAGTTGATCAGGTAAGAAAAAAAGAGCGAGATCGTACTCAATGCGCTTCAGCCCGTGAAAATTATATGTGTTATAAAAGGGGTCAGTATCATCTTAGTCAATGTTAACAATACATATATGCAGGCTAAGTGATGTAAGAATAGGTAAGGCAGAATGATGTACTCTATTCCAAAGTGTAAGAAAGGGAAAGAACCAAGGACACTCCAGTGTCTATTGATATACAGTAAGCATCAGCAGTACTGTTTGTTGTGACCTCCAAATACCCAGCTTTCCAAAATACACAGAATAAATGACAGAATACTACAATTCTTTACTGCAGGAAGAGAGCAGAGCAGGGAGAATAATAGTCACCCATAAGGTAGTCAGTGGTGTCAGGGTCCACAGCGTCAAAGTCAGTCCTGTTCAATTAGGACTGCAGATAGTTGTTTCCTACTTCGTTGATTTGGCAGATTCAGAAGAACTTGTGTAGCAAGGTGAGAGAGGAGGATGAACAGAGGTGTGAAAGAAGAGGATTTAAGAGTTTAGAAGTTTAAGACAAGTAAGAGGAGATCAGAGGGAAGAGTAGGAGAAGAGCGAGATCAGGTGAGAAAGACTGAGGGTGGAGTGAGGAGATATGTTCTTGAAAGGAGAGAGTGAGAAGGTTTGAGAGGAGAGGGAAAGTAGAAACCAATGAAAGGAGTGCATATCATGAAAAACAAAACTCAGAAGAAAGTAATAGTGAATGTCTCGCAGTAAGTCGATGAGAAGTCAGGCCAGGTGACCATCCACAGTAAAGGTGTGTTGGGCAGGTCTCTTACCTTTGGCGGTGGTTGAACCCAAAACTCCCAGCAGACACAGGGCCATGATGGACAGTTTCTGAGTTTCCATGATGATGTCTAAAGAGAAGACAGTTCTTCTCTCTGATCACCCCTCAGAGAAACAGAGGAATATATTCCAGCCCTCCCTGACCGTCAATCATTTGTAATGGCAGGTCATAAAACTGACTGATACTGACCATAAGCGACACACCATTTAGTATCTTTGGGATCTCCCCACTGATTCTGGCCAACCTGTGGTTGGCAGCTTCAGCAATAGACCCACCGAACGAGAAGATATCCAATGTAGCGACTAAGAACCAACACCATTGGTGAGACAACCAACACCAGTGGTGACAGACAACCAACACCAGTGGTGACAGACAACCAACACCAGTGGTGACAGACAACCAACACCAGTGGTGACAGACAACCAACACCAGTGGTGACAGACAACCAACACCAGTGGTGACAGACAACCAACACCAGTGGTGACAGACAACCAACACCAGTGGTGACAGACAACAGCTCTGAATGATTGCTTTTATTTATGACTTTATTGATGAACAGACTGTAGCAGTTGATCAAAGGCACACTAACAGGGAACGTGTGGGAACAGAGCTTACACTAAACACACTATAAACACTGAGCTCGGATCTGCCAATACAGTCGGGAACAAACACACAGATCATAAATGGGATGATAAATGAGTAGATCATTAATAACCCAGTAGAGTCATGGGGATAAAGGACTCATGATGACTTACGTAATAGAGTCCAATGGGACTGGACTGCATGGATGAAGGGCTCTCCTCTGGGAGACAGCTGCCAAACACACACACCAGTTAATCACATATGCATATAATTATGGCAACTTGTTTATGAACAGATTTCTACATATACTCCCACACACTCACTACACAGACTTTCAACATAACACGTCTTAACACTCAAATCACACAATTCTAACCTTAACCCTAACCCCCTAGAAATAGCATTTAACCTTGTGGGGATTATCAAAATGTCCCCAGTTATTTTTTTGCTGTTGTTTTTTTTTCTTGTGGGGACTTCTGGTCCACACACACACACACACACACACACACACACACACACACACACACACACACACACACACACACACTTATGATGCTGCACACAGAGAGAAGCAGCCCTGAACTCTGAGTAGTGTGAGTAGTGAAAACAGCAGTGTGAGGGTGGTTTTGAGGGCAGGGTGTGTTGGTGCGGTGTTACTGCGGGGGGGTGGAGTTACAGCGAGTGGCATGCGGGCCCAGGCAGAAGGCATGTGACATCACGTGAGCAATGTAGGTGTTATCGTTAGTACAGTGCATTCAGAAAGTATTCAGACCTCTTTACTTTTTCCACATTTTGCTTCGTGACAGCCTCATTCTAAAACGGATTACATTTTTTTCTACCTCATCAATCTACAAACAATACCCCATAATGACAAAGTGAACATATTGCAAGAAATCTTTTGAAATGTATTAAAAATAAAAAACTGAAATATCACATTTACATAAGTATTCAGACCCTTTACTCAGTATTTTGTTGAAGCACCCTTGGCAGCGATTACAGCCTTGTGTCTTCCTGGGTATGACGCTACAAGCTTGGCACACCTGTGTTTGGGGAGTTTCTCCCATTCTTCTCTGCAGATCCTCTCAAGCTCTGTCAGGTTGGATGGGGAGCGTCGCTGCACAACTATTTTCAGGTCTCTCCAGAGAGGTTCGATCAGGTTCAAGTCCAGGATCTTGCTGGGCCACTGAAGGACATTTAGAGACTTGGCCCGAAGCCACTCCTGTGTGGTCTTGGCTGTGTGTTTAGGGTCGTTGTGCTGTTGGAAGGTGAACCTTCGCCAAAGTCTGAGGTCCGGAGCGCTCTGGAACAAGTTTTCATCAATAATCTCTGTACTTTGCTCCATTCACCTTTCCCTCGATCCTGACTAGTCTCCCAGTCCCTGCCACTGAAAAACATCCCCACAGCATGATGCTGCCACCACCATGCTTCACCGTAGGGATGGTGCCAGCTTTCTTCCAGACATGACGCTTGGCATTCAGGCCAAAGATTTCAATATTGATTTCATCAGTCCAGAGAATCTTGTTTCTCATAGTCTAAAAGTCCTTTAGGTGACTTTTAGCAAACTCCAAGCGGGCTGTCGTGCCTTTTACTGAGGAGTGGCTTCTATCTGGCCACTCTACCATAAAGGCCTGATTGATGGAGTGCTGCAAAGATGTTTGTCCTTATGGAAGGTTCTTCCATCTCCACAGTGGAACCTTGGAGCTCTGTCAGAGTGACCATCGGGTTCTTGGTCACCTCCCTGACCAAGGCCCTTCTTCCCCAATTGCTCAGTTTTGCCGGGCGGCCAGCTCTAGGAAGAGTCTTGGTCGTGCCAAACTTCTTCCATTTTAAGAACGATGGAGGCCACTGTGTTCTTGGGGACCTTCAATGCTGCACAAATGTTTTGGTACCCTTCCGCAGATCTGTGCCTCGACACAATCCTGTCTCGGAGCGCTATGGACAATTCCGTCGACCTCACGGCTTGGTTTTTGCTCTGACATGCACTGTCAACTGTGTGATGTTATATAGACAGGTGTGTGCCTTTCCAAATCATGTCCAATCATTTGAATTTACCACAGGAGGACTCCAATCAAGTTGTAGAAACATCTCAAGGATGATCAATGGAAACAGGATGCACCTGAGCTCAATTTCGAGTCTCATAGCAAAAGGGCCTGAATACTTAGGGTAAAAAAATATTTATCTTATTTACATAACAACCTGTTCTCGCTTTGTCATTATTGTGTGTCAATTTATGAGATTTTTTTTTATTTAATCAATTTTAGAATAAGGCTGTAATGTAGCAAAATGTGGAAAAAGTCAAGGGGTCTGAATACATTCTGAATGCACAGTAGCTGTGAGGAGTTGTGCCCACGGGCCCTTGGCATACAGTACACTGCCACTGATTGACTGATTGAATGATTGAGTTACTGAATAATTGGTTGGTTGACTGACTGGTTGGTTGGTTGACAGACTGCTTACTCTTCACCAGTATGAAGAATCCCTTGGGGTTTTTGTTGAGAATGCTGCCTCCATCATGCCTGGAATAGACGGCTCCATGCTGGAGTCCCTGTACAGCTCAAAATGCATGTCCTTGGCAGCAGACAGCCCTGCAATACACAGGCAGAGGTATTATGCAGACTCACACTCATATCAATAATGTGCAGTCACATAGGTGGTATGATGGCTCCCTCTTGTGATTATGGAAGCAATGCACAAACCTGAATCAGCTGTGTAGTGCTAGGGTAAAAACCAAAACGTGCACCCAGGGGGGACCACAGGACAGTTTGGAAACCCTGGCCTATGGAATAGGGTGCCATTTCGGACACAGACAGTCTTCCCCAGTGCCCCATATACTGTACTGACCTGATAGGCTTCTGTTAATTAGCCATCTTTGAAAACTGGGAGGAACCTGTTTATTGTGATTGATAAAAGGAGGCTAAAGATTAGACCAAGTCAGTAACTGAAGGATCAACATGTCAGCAAGGGAGAGAATGGTTCCTGTAACAGTCAGGCAAGATAAGCCGATAACAGAGGGAAACAAAATGGCCACCGCGATAAGGTTTCAGTGGGGTAAAATTACAGTGATTACATGAAAGAGTGCTCTGTTGTCTTCATTATAGGTAGTGTATTGAAGAGGACACGAGGTGGAATGTGGTCATTATAAATGGTGCATTGAAGAGAACATGTAAAAAAAAAAAACTTATTTACATAAGTATTCAAACCTTTATCATGAGACTCAAAATTGAGCTCAGCTACATCCTGTTTCCATTGATCATCCTTGAGATGTTTCTACAACTTCATTGGAGTCCACCTGTGGTAAATTCAATTGATTGGACATGGTTTGGAAAGGCACACACACACCTGTCTATACAAGGTTCCACAGTTGACAGTGCATGTTAGAGCAAAAACCAAGCCATAGGGTCAACGGAATTGTCCATAGAGCTCCAAGACAGGATTGTGTCAAGGCACAGATCTACGGAAAGGTACCAAAACATTTCTGCAGAATTGAAGGTCCCCAAGAACACAGTGGTCTCCATCATTCTTAAATGGAAGATGTTTGGAACCACCACAACTCTTCCTAGAGCTGGCCGCCCGGCCAAACCCGGCTCCGCACCTCAGATTGGGGTCAAGGTTCACCTTCCAACAGGACAACAACCCTAAGCACACAGCCAAGACCAGACAGGAGTGGCTTCGGGACAAGTCTCTGAATGTCCTTGAGTGGCCCAGCAAGAGCCCAGACTTGAAACCGATCTAACATCTCTGGAGAGACCTGAAAATAGCTGTGAAGCGACACTTGACACATCCAGAGAGGATCTGCAGAGAAGAATGGGAAAACTCCCCAAATACAGGTGTGCCAAGCTTGTAGCGTCATACCCAAAAAGACTTGAGGCTGTAATCACTGCCAAAGGTGCTTCAGCAAAGTACTGAGTAAAGGGTCTGAAAACCTATGTAAATGTGATAGTTAATTTTTTTT
Organism: Salmo trutta; assembly: GCF_901001165.1. Classification (NCBI taxonomy): domain Eukaryota; kingdom Metazoa; phylum Chordata; class Actinopteri; order Salmoniformes; family Salmonidae; genus Salmo; species Salmo trutta. The sequence continues at coordinate 74,288,416 of NC_042969.1, forward strand.
ATAAATTTGCAAAAACAATTTACCTGCTTTTGCTTTGTCAATATTGGGTATTGTGTGTAGATTGATGAGGGGGAAAACAATTGAATCCATTTTAGAATAAGGCTGTAACGTAACAAAATGTGGAAAAAGTGAAGGGGTCTGAATACTTTCCAAATGCACTGTAAGTAGTGTATTGAATAGGGCGTGAGGTTGAACGTTGTCTTCATTATCGGTAGTGTATTGAATAGGGCGTGAGGTTGAACGTTGTCTTCATTATCGGTAGTGTATTGAATAGGGCGTGAGGTTGAACGTTGTCTTCATTATCGGTAGTGTATTGAATAGGGCGTGAGGTTGAACGTTATCTTCATTATAAGTAGTGTATTGAATAGGGCGTGAGGTTGAACGTTGTCTTCATTATCGGTAGTGTATTGAATAGGGCGTGAGGTTGAACGTTGTCTTCATTATCGGTAGTGTATTGAATAGGGCGTGAGGTTGAACGTTGTCTTCATTATCGGTAGTGTATTGAATAGGGCGTGAGGTTGAACGTTGTCTTCATTATCGGTAGTGTATTGAATAGGGCGTGAGGTTGAACGTTGTCTTCATTATAGGTAGTGTATTGAATAGGGCGTGAGGTTGAACGTTGTCTTCATTATCGGTAGTGTATTGAATAGGGCGTGAGGTTGAACGTTGTCTTCATTATCGGTAGTGTATTGAATAGGGCGTGAGGTTGAACGTTGTCTTCATTATAGGTAGTGTATTGAATAGGGCGTGAGGTTGAACGTTGTCTTCATTATCGGTAGTGTATTGAATAGGGCGTGAGGTTGAACGTTGTCTTCATTATAGGTAGTGTATTGAATAGGGCATGAATTTGAATGTTTTCTAAGGAAAGGGAATCTAGCTCTACGAGCTACCAAATCTGCTCTGTCAACTATCTGCAGTGGTCAAAGGGTTAACAGAATAAACAGGATTAAATATAGAGCCCGGGGAGGATTTGTGCCTCCACTACCAAGGTAGAGGATGGATTTCTGTTGATCACAGAAGACAAAATTCTACTATTCCACGAGGCCATTTGATCATCAAATTGAAATGATTCAAATGAAGTGGATAGGAAGGGTTGTTGAGTGTGTTGAAGGATGAAACGGTGCTGTTACAGTGTAAGCCTACTGTACTTCTGTCAGGGAGGTTATGGACCATCTGGTAGGCCAGGTCAGTACGGCCCTGTTGTCTAGCCTCGTCACTCACTGCACAAATACCGGCTCACAGTGGGCGTAACTGACCGTGGAGCGTTGTACCCTTTCACAAAACCAACAAACTTACCTGAGTGGAGGGGAGCACTGGACATAAGGTCAGACAGGAAGGGATCGAGGGATGAGAGTAGAGAAAGGAGACCAACAGAAGCACAGCGTGTAGAAATTGAGCTCTATCAATCTTGCTCATCGTTAGATCGAAGATATGCTCAGTTAGATCCAAGATATGCTCAAAGTTGCAGTTTGAGTGAGTTTGTTACTTAGGACAGTCATGGTGGGATGTGGTTAGTGGTGGAGGTGACCTCGTTGCTGTTACACTGTTTACAGACAGCCTTGGCACTCAGCCCTCCCAGGAACTTGGTCTGTGGCTGACAGCCTTGGCACTCAGCCCTCCCAGGAACTTGGTCTGTGGCTGACAGCCTTGGCACTCAGCCCTCCCAGGAACTTGGTCGGTGGCTGACAGCCTTGGCACTCAGCCCTCCCAGGAACTTGGTCGGTGGCTGACAGCCTTGGCACTCAGCCCTCCCAGGAACTTGGTCTGTGGCTGACAGCCTTGGCACTCAGCCCTCCCAGGAACTTGGTCGGTGGCTGACACCTTTTCCACATCTGTCTTTTTTTTATTTATTTTTTTAACTAGGCAAGCCAGTTAAGGACAAATTCTAATTTACAATTACGGCCTACCCCGGCCAAACTATAACGACTCTGGGCCAATTGTGCGCCATCCTATGGGACTCCCAATCATAGCCGGTTGTGATAGAGCCTGGAATCGAACCAGGGTCTGTAGTGAAGCCTCTAGCACGGAGATGCAGTGCCTTAGACATTCCATTACTAACTAGGGTATGAGAGTGCTTACATCTTAGCTTTTTTTAAATGATTGTTTAGTGAACCTAAATCTCAAAACCCCTACTTACCAATACATCCAAAACTACAGCCCCATCCCATTAACCAGGTACTTCTCTCAGTCCCCCCCAAAAATATCACAAACAATGTACACAATTAAAAAACTCTGGCTCCTTTTCAGTGGTGGGCTGAGCCCCATCTACACAGATGGAACTTCTGCACAAAAGAGAACAGTCAGAACACACAACTCTTTAGATCGGAGAACTTTAGAAGCGGAGACAATGAAAACACAAGTCTCAGCCAAAGCCCAGCCGGCTTACTCATTCCACATGAAAATTAAGTACAATAAAGGCTTTCAGTTTCTTTGTATGGGGCAACCAAGTGAGGACATGGTGTGGCAAAACAGTTCTTCCCCTCTCTGGATACAACAACATATATTTCCCCCCCAGTGTTCTTATTTGCAATGTTCTTTATTATCTTTTCCAGTTTCAGATATAAAAAGGATGCATTCATTTTCTTAATTAAATACTTCATAAAGTAAATCAAAAACATATTTACAAAATATTCAATGATATTGCAATCAATGACTTCAGGTGGATAATTACAAGCACCTTCTGCTAACTGAGAGAAAAATATAAATACATGCCACTGTTTCTGAAAAAAAAATACATGGCTTGACATTTGCACTTCTTTTGAAAAATAAAAACCAAAACTCCTGAAATGCATTTCCACTAAACGGAAGCAGAAAAGGCCTTAGGATATGTACTGTGAACATTCTTTCTCTCTTTTTGAAATTATTTTTTAAAGTTGATTTCTCTATATACCTTAAGTTTTAAATTATGATTTTCTCTTTAAAAAAAATCCCTATCCTTGCAAGCCTGTTCTCTGTTTCCAAACACCCAGTCTAGGAGACAAGTAAGAGGACAAATGGGGGTTGGCAGGCATGGCCATAAGGAAACATTGTGACCCCCAGCAGCAAAAAGTCCTTGTCCAACACCCTCCCCACCAATCTCAGTCCTTCCAAAGTCCATAGACATGAAGTTCACAGGAGTCTCACAAAGACTGACGACTGAAATGTCCAAAGACAGTGAGCTCCAGCATGTCCACTTTTCTTTATACATCTTTTTCTTTTATATATAAAAAAAGAAACACTCCAATCAAAAAGAAAGAGCTAATCGCTGACAGAGTCATATAGAATCATACATATGACATGGCCATCATGCCTCATTCAACACAATATATGACGTAATCAAAAATATATTTGAGCAGCCTTTATTAGTTCGTCATCTGTTGGGGATTTTGTTTTGTTGTTTTGCTAAACATCATGAAGTGTTGCTATAGCAACGTGACGCCTTTAAAACAAGGGCTAAACCTCAAAAAACACTGAAGGAAACAGCCATCCCTATCGCTTGTTGTAAAGCTTATTCTCTCGCAATTAGTTTCTCAATTTAGTTCAAAGACATTCGGCAGCGCAAAAGACAGAAAATAAAAGGATTGCATGTTTCGATATGTAGTAGAATCTGCCAGCTGATTCTTTCCCTCGCTTTTATTCTATTTTTTAATGCAGAAGGATTTTATTGATTCTAACAGCTCCATGCTCCTGAATCATTATCGACAGCAGGTGGTCTTTCCTCCAAGTCCTCCCAGAGTCCAGGGGGCACCGGTGAGCAGGTACCTAGCTGTTGTCAGACTCCTCGTCCTCAGCCTCACGGAGCCAGGTAAAGAAGGCAGTGACTGACTTCAGTGCCACACCCTTGCCCTGCATCTCAGCGGGGTCCTTACTGGACTCCCACTTGTAGAAGGCCTCCTCTTTGATCACGTCTTCGTCGTACAGCGTGTCAAAGAACATCCGCAGCAGGTCTACAAGGAAAGAGGAAAAGAGCATGTCAACAATGTAAGAGACAGGATTTCAATACACAATGTACACACAAATAACTCATCTAGGAGACAAATTGGTCAACCACACCCCTCAGTCAAATAGCCTTCATCTTTTTTTCCATAGGGGTTAACATTGGGAGACAAACACAGGACAAATCTGAGAGTCTTCATGTAAAAAACTGCCAAAGAGATGTGACACATAGGGAAACAGAGAGGAGACTGAAGTCATTCTGTATCTCACTCACTGGCAGGTTGCTCCAGCTCCACCATGAGGGCCTGCAAGGCGTAGAGAGCCTGCAGCTCCTTCTGCTCATCCTTCAGGTACTTGTGGAGCAGCCTGGCCCTCCGGGTGATCACCTTCGCATCCAACTTGTAAGGGTTCTCACCTGGGGGCAGAGATGGAGGGGTCAAAAACTATCTTTTGCTATTTTTTTTTATATTAGTCCACTATGTTTTGCATGTCAGCAGTCATGTTTTCAAGATATTGGACTTTCAAAAAGCAAAGTGTCACCGGCCACAACATCACGGTGATGCGTTTGGAGTGATCTGAACCATAATGTGCTGGGTTGGATATATTCCTTCTACATTGTCCTTTCCAGCAACGGTACGGCCCTGCTAAGTTCTGTGAAAAGGGTATTCGAGTGGAGGGTTGTCCTGATACAGTGTTGGATCGAGAGGTGGTAGCAATACAAGACAGGGAAACTCACACAGGATGGCCGACTGGCAGATGGCTGTCATGACGGCTCTGACAAACACGTTGGAGGATATCTGTGTCTCGTCCAGGTTAGCCTAAAGAGGGAAGGCACAGTCACAACACATATCAGTGGGGCTGAGCAGTGGAATATACAGCAGGGACTAATGGGACTATATATAAGTCTAATGGAGTCTAATGGTAAAACTACTGTACAAGGAACCAATAGCAAACCGAAATATTAATTGGGTGATGGGACACTCTCCCACTCACATCATACCTCGACCCAATCGTAGATCCTCTGGTTGTCAGCCTTGTCCTGTATGAGTCTGTCCAGCTGTTTGTTCAGCTCCTCTGAGCTCAGCTCCTTCTTACTGCCCTTCTCTGTCTCATCATCTCCTCCTCCTCCCAGGGTGAACGCCACATTCTGCATTCAGAGGGAACACACAGCAAGAGTGAAACTTCCCAATATTACTGTTACGGGCTTTTCCAGACAGGAGGCGATGGGGCGGAGCAAAGTTAGCCAAAATAGAGCAGATTCCTATTTTCTCCACCTCGGCTGAGTGGCTTTCACGTGCACAAGCACCGCAGATCACCACGCCTAGAATAACGTTGCCTGCCTGGCTCCATTGAAAATGAATGGGCAACTCTGCTGCCGCTTCCTGTCTGGAAAGCCCTCAAAGCACTTTGGGAAACTGTGGATGCAAGTAAGACGAACACATTTGATTGATCTAAAAGGTAGACTGAGCCATATGATGTAGATGCAGAAAATAAACAGGATAGTGGGTCAATATTTCGCAACAACTAAGAGTGTTAAAGCGTGAGGCTCAACTTCCCAGCTGGTTTTGGTCCCCTGGCTGTAATTCCCAGCTGGTTTTTGGTCCCCTGGCTGTAATTCCCAGCTGGTTTTTGGTCCCCTGGCTGTAATTGGCAGCTGGTTTTGTTCCCCTGGCTGTAATTGGCAGCTGGTTTTGTTCCCCTGGCTGTAATTGGCAGCTGGTTTTGTTCCCCTGGCTGTAATTCCCAGCTGGTTTTGTTCCCCTGGCTGTAATTCCCAGCTGGTTTTGTTCCCCTGGCTGTAATTCCCAGCTGGTTTTGTTCCCCTGGCTGTAATTCCCAGCTGGTTTTGTTCCGCTGGCTGTAATTTCCAGCTGTTTTGGTCCCCTGGCTGTAAGAGTGTGAAGCGAACAAGTGCACATCGACAGATACTGTGACTGTGTGAGAGCAAAGTCATTTTGCTGAGTCTACCTTTAATAATTGACTGTTATTTCATATTTGTCTCTCAGTGCAGTTTAAGATCAATACTAAAAATGGTGCATCTCCTTTCAATCCCTACAGGGTCATGATCTCTGACCGCTTACCTTTTCTGTCACAAACTTGTTGACGTCCTCGTCCTCAGGCAGAAAGTCTTTCCAGCTAAGCCCCGCCTCCCTCCACATGGCGCCTGCCTTTTTACGGCTCTGAGGTAGACAGAGACAAGTGGTTCCATTTAAAACACTTTGGATCCACAAACATGACATTTGCATTGGATTCAAACATCAAAGGTCATCTAGATGCCTGGATGGATAGTTCTGAAAACATAAAGCACCATCTCCTTCACAGGTTGGGTAGTGAGAGAACGTACCATTCCTCTGCAGAGTAGGGTGAGGATCTGGACCAGCAGAACTCCAGCCGTCCCCTGAGGAACCAGGGGCTTGGATATCTCCCTGCATAGTGATAGGTCAATTCTTAATATAGAGGATACTGACTGATTGAATAGAGTTATTATTAGTAGAGGCCTAGAATGAAGCCTGGGACTGACTTGAAGAGCGGTCCCATGGGGATGCCTCCTTCGTGGAGCATAGGGGTGATGAGCTCAGCCAGGTAGAGCCAGATGTGGGGGATGTCTATGGCCATGTCCTCCGCCACCTCCAGTATCTCCTGAAGCCTGTTGACACACACACTCCAAATCAATCCCTCAGATTTATCAGATAGGCTTTTTCTCAAAAAGAAAGTAAATATACTAGTGGTCCACTTCCACAAGTCATTGGTATGTAGTGCTGTTCCACAGGTAGAAAACTCTGAGGTGACTGACCCTCTGTAGTACTGCTCTGTGGGGAGGGTGCCTGCCTTGTACAGCTGGTGCAGCAGCAGGCCTGTGCGTTCTCTGGCGATGGGGCTGCGCTCCAGAGTAGACTCCAGACCGCTCCGTACAAACACAAAGAGCAGCCGGGTGCTGTTCATCTCCACTACACACTGCAGCGCCTCCTACAGCGCCGGAGGGGAAACAAACAGGATTAAAAAGGTTAGTTTTACTCCTCTAAAGTAGTGCCGTGTTTCAGTAAAAACCGGTAAAACAGTTTGTTGTATATCATTTACATGGAAATCCATATTCAATAACATGTGGTCAACTAGCTACAGTATGTATCATTCAACTGTGTGACGTTGATATGTAGGTCTCACCAATGATCTGCATGGGGATAAGTGTGATGTACCTTCATGTCGTTGATGTGTAGGTACTCCTCTATGATAGCTGTGGCCTTCTTCTCCAGCTCTTCTTCACTCAAGGAAGGTTTGGTCTGGGTAGGAGGTGTTGCAACAGCTTCCCTCTTCACTGTGGCCCAAACAGAGAGAGAATGTCACATAGAGAAGTTACTCTCAAAATGTCTGCCTGAGAAATCCTTGCCTGACAAAGTTTTTCATACCATTCTCTTTGCTCCTAGCTCGGTCTCTGCTGCCCGGGTCGTCGGTCATGCTGGCTACGCGGCGTATGGGATCAGAAGGGCCGCGGTGCTCCCTCTCTCTGCTGTGCTCCTCCGTCTCCCTGCTAAAGCTCCGCTTGGTGACCAGGGGCCGGTTCCTGTCACGGTCGTCCCGCCGGTCGAAGCGGTCGTTGCTGCCACGGTCATGACGCTCAAATCTGTCGCTGCCACGGTCCCGGCTCGAGCTGTTCCTGTTTGTGTATAGGGGGTAGACGCAAACAGTCACAAGAAGACCTTGATTCAGATGAACCAATCATAAACATTCCGCCCTGTGGTAGCAGTGATGTTCCATTTAAGTGATAAGGCCCGAGAAGCCGGTGTGTGTGTGTGTGTGTGTGTGTGTGTGTGTGTGTGTGTGTGTGTGTGTAATACATACACTGCTCAAAAAAATAAAGGGAACACTTAAACAACACAATGTAACTCCAAGTCAATCACACTTCTGTGAAATCAAACTGTCCACTTAGGAAGCAACACTGATTGACAATAAATTTCACATGCTGTTGTGCAAATGGAATAGACAACAGGTGGAAATTATAGGCAATTAGCAAGACACCCCCAATAAAGGAGTGGTTCTGCAGGTGGGGACCACAGACCACTTCTCAGTTCCTATGCTTCCTGGCTGATGTTTTGGTCACTTTTGAATGCTGGCGGTGCTTTCACTCTAGTGGTAGCATGAGACGGAGTCTACAACCCACAAAAGTGGCTCAGGTAGTGCAGCTCATCCAGGATGGCACATCAATGCGAGCTGTGGCAAGAAAGTTTGCTGTGTCTGTCAGCGTAGTGTCCAGAGCATGGAGGCGCTACCAGGAGACAGGCCAGTACATCAGGACACGTGGAGGAGGCCGTAGGAGGGCAACAACCCAGCAGCAGGACCGCTACCTCCGCCTTTGTGCAAGGAGGAGCAGGAGGAGCACTGCCAGAGCCCTGCAAAATGACCCCCAGCAGGCCACAAATGTGCATGTGTCTGCTCAAACGGTCAGAAACAGACTCCATGAGGGTGGTATGAAGGCCCGACGTCCACAGGTGGGGGTTGTGCTTACAGCCCAACACCGTGCAGGACGTTTGGCATTTGCCAGAGATCACCAAGATTGGCAAATTCGCCACTGGCGCCCTGTGCTCTTCACAGATGAAAGCAGGTTCACACTGAGCACATGTGACAGACGTGACAGAGTCTGGAGACGCCGTGGAGAACGTTCTGCTGCCTGCAACATCCTCCAGCAAGACCGGTTTGGCGGTGGGTCAGTCATGGTGTGGGGGGGCATTTCTATGGGGGGCCGCACAGCCCTCCATGTGCTCGCCAGAGGTAGCCTGACTGCCATTAGGTACCGATATGAGATCCTCAGACCCCTTGTGAGACCATATGCTGGTGCGGTTGGCCCTGGGTTCCTCCTAATGCAAGACAATGCTAGACCTCATGTGGCTGGAGTGTGTCAGCAGTTCCTGCAAGAGGAAGGCATTGATGCTATGGACTGGCCTGCCCGTTCCCCAGACCTGAATCCAATTGAACATCTGGGACATCATGTCTCGCTCCATCCACCAATGCCACGTTGCACCACAGACTGTCCAGGAGTTGGCGGATGCTTTAGTCCAGGTCTGGGAGGAGATCCCTCAGGAGACCATCCGCCACCTCATCAGGAGCATGCCCAGGCGTTGTAGGGAGGTCATACAGGCACATGGAGGCCACACACACTACTGAGCCTCATTTTGACTTGTTTTAAGGACATTACATCAAAGTTGGATCAGCCTGTAGTGTGGTTTTCCACTTTAATTTTGAGTGTGACTCCAAATCCAGACCTCCATGGGTTGATAAATTGGATTTCCATTGAGTATTTTTGTGTGATTTTGTTGTCAGCACATTCAACTATGTAAAGAAAAAAGTATTTAATAAGATTATTTCTTTCATTCAGATCTAGGATGTGTTGTTTAAGTGTTCTCATTTTTTTTTAGCAGTATATATATATATATATATATATATATATATATATATATATATATATACACACATATATACACACATATATACATATATATATATACACACATATACATATATATATATACACACATACATATATATATATATATATATATATATATATATATATATATATATATATATATATATATATATATATATATATATATATATACACATATATACATACACACACACACACACACACACACACACACCGAGGGCTGGCAAACCGTGACAACGCATCCTCCAAACACCGGCTTCGAGGGCATTATCACTTTTATACAACAAATAATGATTGACATATTGTCATTAAATACTTTATTTTGATTAATTTATTCACACCATTTCATCTTTCCACAAGATATATTCCCGACACAAATCTAGGGTTGCTAAAGACGCGACCCAGTCGTTCAGTATTTTTGTTCTCTATCTATGGACACGACCCAGTCATTCGTTCTAAATGTTCCATTGCCATACTGGCTGGCAACATTCTTATCCCTTGCTTGCTTGCTAGCCAACTACGGCTAACTTACCCTCATGTCAAAAAGTGCAGCCAGAATAAAATGTGAGAATGTCTAGATACTTTTTATAGTGGAGATTGCTTGGCTGGGCTGATGAGACAGTGGATTGCGCAGTCAGATGGAACAGAGTAAATAGGCATTTTAAGGTCATAGATTTAGCCGGTGGCAACTTGTGGAATAGACACAGGCTGGAATGCGGTTTTAACCAATCAGCATTAGACCCACCCGTTGTATATATTCAAACCAGTAACTCTGACACATAGAAAACCTCCCAGATAGAAGGAGATATGTAAAGGACAGGTGTAGTCAGTTGTACCGGCTCAGTGGTGCTGACCTTAGAGGAACTCTTCTGTCCGAGTCCTGTGAGGGCCCTGAGGAGGGCTGCTGTGGCTGCAGGGCTGAGAACCTGTTAAGGGTGCTGGTGGCTGGGCGGCCTCCTGACTCTGGGGCTATGAACACACACATAGTTTGTTTTAAAATAGACTAAGAGTAGATATTTCACAGTGGTGGGTGAATTGGTAAGAGGACTTACTGGCTTCCCCGGCGGGTTTGGCTCCGGTGGTGCCTCCACTGCTGCCCTTGCCCCAACTGCCCCACATGCCCTTACCCCCGAGCTGGGGCGCCAGCAGCTGGTTGTTGAAGTCCAAAGCCCCGGGCTGCAGAGAGAAGGAGAGGTTAGAAACGTTACTGTTGAGGAAAGAAACTAGCAGAATTGTTGGAGGCAAAACATCTTGAGATCTGAGAAAGGTCTGAGGTTTCAAGTTACATAAGTAAGAAGTTTGGAGGAGTCAGGAATGGTAGGGCCATAACACTAAATGGAGGTTAAAGGTTAAGAGGTGTGTGCCATACTACAGAGGGAGTGGGTTTGGGGTTTCAGTTCAACAGATCAGAAGAGTTGGGAATGGTTGGGATGATAGAACTTTGCAATGGGGTTGAAGGTTAAGGAGGTGGGTGCTAGACTGCAAGTGGAAGGTGTTGGAGTGTTTCAGTCCTAACTGAGTATGGGTCCACGATATGTGGCTGAGAATCCACAGCATGATGTATCACTGACCTTAGTGATCTTGCTGAGTCGGCTGGTGTCGATGGGTCTGCTCTTGGTGGAGATGGGAACTGTGTTCCAGTCCTCGTCCTGGGGCTGACTCCTCTGGCCCGCCTGGGGGTGTTGGCCCCCGCGGTTCCCTTGATCTCTTCCTCCTCCTCCACCACCACCACCACCACCACCACCACCACGTCCTCCACCTCCTCCTCGGGTGTTCTGGTTGAGGAGTTGCTGCTGCACCTTGAGAACCTCCCTGTGCTCCTCCAGCTCTGCCTCCTTGTGGATCTGGTCTATGGTCTTGGGGCCCTGCTCTCCTCTCCTGGGGACCCACGTATTCTGGGAGGGGGAGTCAGTACAGTAATATATTTTAACTGAATATTGGAGTTAGATGAAAAAGTCTGGTGTACTCTTAACACTCCATATCTCTTTGAGGCATAAGTCTCTTAGTCAATATATTAAGAGATCAATGGGTCACTTGACAACTAGGCTATAGAAAGAGAGATGTCTTGCCCTACCTTGACACCGCTGTCAGCTTTTCCAAAGAAAGGAAACAAACTAGAGTGCCGTTTACTGGGAAAACAGGGGCCAGTGTGCTCACTGAGTGCAGCTGGTCAGCACTTATGAAACATCCCAACTGCTGCTTTGGTAACAGCTTTGGTAAGACAATTACTGGGGCTGGAACCATAAAGATCCTAGAAGTCATTTTGTGGTGAACGTGTTGGAACCCTGTCTGAACATGGGTTCCAACACAGACCTACATGACCTGTTGTTCAGCGATCAGACATCACAGCACTGCTCTCAACATACTGCAAGTCACAGACTAACAGACAAACACATTGAGGCATTTCTCCAGAAAGGTCTCTGGAGACTAAACTAGTTAAAGTAGAACAGTCCAGCATTGATGTTTTCCAGTAAACTGCATTATGGGAAACCTCAGACAAACACCCACACACAGCTAATAGCACGGTACAAATACATGCACATCTAGACCTTAGAGGCCTAGGCTACAGATCGTTAGTAAACATACCTGTATATCCTTAGTAACTAGTAGTTTCCAAACAAAGTAAGACATGTGAGTTTGTGAACCCCAAAGCCTAGTGAATGAGTCCTAGGCATTATGTTTGGGCTGTATAGCGTATACACACACACACACACACACACACACACACACACACACACACACACACACACACACGGGTATTAGGAAATATCCACGGGATGGTTTTTCCCAATACTGTCAATACCGCTGAAACTATTTATTTTAAGTGCTTTAATTCATTTGAATATTTGTAGCTACTTAGTAAATGCCTGCAGTGCAATTTAGAAGATCATATTGTAATGTCGAGATCAGTATTAAGATTACATGTAGTCCTGGGAGTAACTGCAGCCCACGCCAGGTGATCTAGTTACAGTAGGGAATTCACAACTAAATGTTTGCCAGCTAGATATCTTACAACTATTAAGTTAACTGTCTAAAACGTGCTAAATGCTCTGCAGTTGTGCATTTGGTTTGCTAACTTAGTGCCAAGTTATCTAGCTAAGTGGTTAGCGTCTTGCAATCAAGCTCCTCTTGTTAACAGCAGAGAATCCCTTCCTGGATCAAGAGCTAATATTTGTTTTGCGTGTTCAGCAAACTGTGTAGCATTTTTGAGTTACTTGTATAACTTTGAGTGGGATGTCTTTCCTGCAAAGTGTGTCAGAGACTGTATAAATTGTTTGCATGCGTTCGTTAGATTTCACATGTACTTTTTAGCGTTGCTAACCTTGGGATTGAAAATAGCCCTCCTTGTGTTCAGTGCAGATATTACCGAATATTCCGGTATGGCACAAGGTCGGTATGAAGGTAGGACAATCTGGATACTGCCCAAGCCTACTAGGCATGGATAAGTAGTTTATGTGAATATCAAGGGACACATCCATATAGAAGGGTGGTAAACATCTAGGTGGTGAATGACAGTAGTTTGGAGAGATGGGATTGGCTGCGGGGGTGCAGACTGACACATGCATGCAAAGAGAGGGCTTGTAAAGGAAGTGAGACTAGAGGTCAGAGGTGATTTGGGGTCATGGATAAGTTCAGAGGTGATGTGGTGTTAGGGGAGACTATTCTGTCTATGGTAGTTTGACCCATAGTGTTTACTGATAAGCTTGGATACATACCAACCACAGGACAAGGGTCAGTCAGTTTAGATATAGATGACCAACAGGTTTAGGTGAGGGGGCTGAAGCATTCCTCACTGGTGTGGGTGTGTGCGTTAGGAGGTATTACCTTCCTGAGGTCCAGTACGTCCTGCAGCATGAAGCGGATTCTGGACGATGTCTTCTTCTCCTTGATGATCTTGTCCATCTGGACAAAGTACTGGTCCATACGAGGCTACAGAAAGACAGACAGGCAGGTTAGTGTGTAAATCTATGTTTATTAGAAATAATTTGGTGTAAGTGTTCTAAAGGATGTAGGGGTGTGTGTGACACTGGTTCAGCGTTACCTTCGCCTTTTCAAAGTCCAGGTCCTTCCCTATAGTTGACAAGAGTCTACAGAGGCACTCTAGTGACTCCTCATCGTGGTTCTTCAGCAGCTTGACGATGCAGTCGTGCATGATGGCCTCCGTCAGCATCTTGAGCTTGAACAGCTCACCGATGAACTTTATGTTGCCTAGCGACCGGCGCCGTGCCATGTCTTTGGCCTCCTCCAACTCAGCCTTCAGGCGATCCTTCTCCTCCTTCAGACAGGAAGTGATGTAACAGAGGGAGAGGAAGCAGAGGGAGGAATAATAGATAGATGGTCAGCTAACTCCTACAGAAACCAAAACCAATTCAAAAAGTGAGACATATGAATTGATCACTCAGAGCACAGCTCGTACCATGGCTGCAGCATCCAGCTCTTTTTGCTTTTTGTCAAAGACGACATCATCGTCCTTGTCCTTCTCAAACTCCTTCTGACAGCGGTTCAGAAGCAGCTTGCGGAAATTCACAGTGACTCCCAACTTGTCTGTAGTGGGGACTTTGAGCTGACGAGAGGAACAGGAAAAACAAGCATTTAGGCCACGGCTGGAGAGCTTTGCAGACGTCACAAAGCATGAGAGTTATTGTGATGAGTGTAGTGGCACCACTCTACAAGTCAGTGGCACAGAACGGAGGTCATCACCGGAACAAGACCAGAGTCACTCACCCCCATAAGGCAGCGGCACATGTTGGCGTAGGCCACGGAGAAGTTGGGTTCAGAAATGGCCTTCTCAAAGATCAGATCTATCACTCCTTTCAGCCTCTCCTCCGTATCGATGGTCAGCTCCTTGACCTGCTTCATCAGCTGTTGGAACATCTGAGGGGTCAGCTTGTTCAGGATACTACGGACCCTCTTAAACAGCTCCTGGGTCTTGGCCTGTTCTGGGTCATCGCTCTCCTCCTCAGGAGCAGCTTGCCCACTGGCAGCCTTCTTGACAGCGGGCTTCCAGGCATCCTCAGCCTTGTTGAGCTTCACGTCGTCCGTCAGAGACGAAGAGATGTTGATGATCCTCCTGGGCTCCTTACGCTGGCCCTGCTGGGAGCGACGCGGTCCTCCACCACTCATACCAGAGGGCTGGAGGAGAGAAGGAAAAGAAATTCAGTCCACATTGTTTTGATATCGTCCCTGAATTTCAGAATCAAGAGTGTATTCTGAGAAGATTGACAGCTAGTTTCCCATGCTAACTCACTGGTCCACCTCTGTGTCCACCTCCTCCACCCATTCCAGGCCTGCCCAGGTTGGCAAATGAGGGCGTGAAGTCGGGGCCCATGTTCATCCCCGGCAAACGGCTGGGGTCCAGCTGGCGGAGAGGGGCCTTATTCGCCTGGAGAGAGAGAAGTAGTACCAAAAAAGAAAGAAATAGTACCAGGAAGAAAGAGAGAGAATGATAGATACAAAGAAAGACAAAATAAATAACTGGTGAATAAAGTTGTCCATCTGAAGAAAGAATAAATACACTTATCAAATGGAGCGTGCAGTGGTTACTCCAGTCCAGCAGGGGACAGAGTTGTACTGTACCTTGTCCAGCACCACATCACTGATCTGAGGCAGGCCCTCAGGCTTGGACATGGCAGCACTGATGAACTGGAAGCCCAGCAGGAAGTCCCTGTCATACCTCTTCTTCTCCTCTGGGTCTATAGGCCTACATAGTTCTGGAGGAGAGGAGGAACAAGGAATTATAGAGGAATCACATATGTGACTTTTCATCAGTATAGTTTAGGTTGGTAGAGTTGGGGTATTTAGTCTGGCATCCGAACTGAGTATCGCTCAGTTTCACTAATGTTTCACTTAGTGAAAAAAATAATAATCAGACATTGATGTGAAATGGGACTTTAGGACCCATGCTCTGACAAAGCATTTCCAAAAAAGTGAAACTTTGCATCCTCTTGACTGACAGTAAATGCAGATCATGTGAGATCAGGTGTAGAGAATAACATTAAGAGGATAACGTTTCTAAGTATGTATATAGGGCCAAGGTTCAGAACCCACCCTCTTTGTACTGGTACTTCAGATCCCCGGGATTGGGTTCAATGTTCTCTGCATCCAGTTTGTCCTCCTTCTCCTCCCACGTCTCATCCACCTCTGCGACGGCAGGGGTGGCGGCTGGGCGGGGCTCCTCGGCGTCAGAGGCAGAAGTGGGTGTGGCCTGCTCTGGCGGGCTCTGCACTACCTGCTCCTGGAGAGGGGGAGAGAAGAGAAGGGGGTGCGAGAGCGAGCGAGAGGGGGACGCGCGAGCGGAATGCGCGAGAAAGTGGCAGAGGAGGAGAGACAGGGGAGACAGACGGGGGGGGGGACAGACAGGGGAGACAGACAGGGGAGACAGACCGAGGGAAAAAGAGGGGGGGTAGAGGAAAGAGTATTAGTCTATAAAACCAGGCATTCTTAAAACTTTGATATGACATGGCGTGGGTGGGTGGTGTGTGTGATATGACATGGCGTGGGTGGGTGGTGTGTGTGATATGACATGGCGTGGGTGGGTGGTGTGTGTGATATGACATGGCGTGGGTGGTGTGTGTGATATGACATGGCGTGGGTGGTGTGTGTGATATGACATGGCGTGGGTGGTGTGTGTGATATGACATGGCGTGGGTGGTGTGTGTGATATGACATGGCGTGGGTGGTGTGTGTGATATGACATGGCGTGGGTGGTGTGTGTGATATGACATGGCGTGGGTGGTGTGTGTGATATGACATGGCGTGGGTGGTGTGTGTGATATGACATGGCGTGGGTGGTGTGTGTGATATGACATGGCGTGGGTGGTGTGTTTGATATGACATGGCGTGGGTGGTGTGTGTGAACGGACCTCCTTAAAGGCATCCAGGAGGTCTCCAACAGCCTCCTTCCTGTTCAGATCCTTCATCTTCCTCTTCTTCTTAGGCACAGAAACAGCAGCTACAAGCAGAACACCACCAACACAGTCAGACTAGACCTCTATGGACTGACACTCAATACCAATCCCCAATCGAACCCTAGCACCCAAACCCTAGCACCCAAACCCTAGCACCCAAACCCTAGCACCCAAACCCTAGCACCCAAAGTGGAGCAGTTACCACATTGTCACCTATCCAAAGTTTTATTTTTATGGCTTTCTGTTGGCGCTATTATCATTCCAAGTACCCACTATACTGTGTCCTCGGCGTAGACATAACCCTGTCACTCTCTGCCCCTCATGACACATGCTCGACAGACTGCAACGCCTCAAGGGGCAGATCCTCCTAGCCAATGTCTTATCTTCACAAAGTGCCAAGAAGTTGGGTTAGGAATTAAGAAAGACAATGTGGTTGAATGACAGACAGATGGATCTAGAACAGTGGTTCCCAAACTTTGTATAGTCCCGTACCCCTTCAAACATTCAACCTCCAGCTGCGTACCCCCTCTAGCACCACGGTCAGCACACTCTCAAATGTTGTTTTTTGCCATCATTGTAAGCCTGCCACACACACTATACAATACATTTATTAAACATAAGAATGAGTGTGAGTTTTTGTCACAACCCGGCTCATGGGAAGTGACAAAGAGCTCTTATAGGACCAGGGCACAAATTATAATATAATAATAATCAATAATTTTGCTCTTTATTTAGCCATCTTACATATAAAACCTTACTTGTTCATCAAATTGTGAATAGGGGCGGCAGGTAGCCTAGTGGTTAGAGAGTTGGGCCGGTAAGCTAAAGGTTGCTCGATCGAATCCCCGAGCTGACAAGGTAAAAATCTGTCATTCTGCCCCTGAACAAGGCAGTTAACCCACTGTTCCTAGGCCATCGTTGTAAAATAAGAATTTGTTCTTAACTGACTTGCCTAGTTAAATAGAAAATATAGCTCACCACAGGATAATGACGGGTATTTGAAAGGGTGAAGCTTGTGCTTGAAAGGATGCACATAACTCTGCAATGTTGGGTTGTATTGGAGAGAGTCTGTCTTAAATCATTTTCCACACAGTCTATGCCTGTATTGTATGTGAGAATCCACTCTCACATAGGTACGTGATTGCAAAGGGCATCAGTGTCTTAACAGTGTGATTTGCCAAGGCAGGACACTCTGAGCGTAGCCCAATCCAGAAATCTGGCAGTGGCTTCTGATTAAATTTTCACAGAACAGCTTGTTGCAATTTCGATGAGGCTCTCTTGTTCAGATAACGGTAAGTGGACTGGAGGCAGGGCATGAAAGATATAACGAATCCAGTTGTTTGTGTCATCCATTTCGGGAAAGTACCTGCGTAATTGCGCACCCAACTCACTCAGGTGCTTCACTATATCACATTGTCACTGTAGTGTCCAAAACATCTATCAAGCTGTCAGGCATTCCTTGGCAGCAAGAGCCTCTCGGTGGATGTTGCAGTGTACCCAAGTAGCGTCTGGAGCAACTGCTTGCACGCGCGTTACCACTCCACTATGTCTCCCTGTCATGGCTTTTGCGCCATCATTACAGATACAAACATGAGCAGCAGCTACGTTTGGCTACATACGGATCGTTAGTGGAATTCCCGCGAGAGAGTAACGGTTAATGTGATTGGATGTTAACTATTTGACATGTTGTTATTTTGCTGAACATTAGATGGTTTAATTTTATTTTTGGAAGTGAAACGAGGCTACTCAGGCGAGAAAAAAACCTCACCCAAATGTATAACCCCGTTGGAAAATATAAATGGACTGTTTGAAAATGTGAAAAAAATAATAATTGTAATCACATTTTTATTTGGCATCCCCCTGACAGCATTGCCCCAGTTTGGGAATACCTGATCTAGATAAGGAGAAATAGTGAGAGTCAGACTGATACTGACCTTGCATAGAATTCTCCCCGGCTGGGGTGGTGCGCTGTGATGGTGGAGAGTCCATCTCGTCTTCCATTTGGCGAGGGGTTACCTCTGTAGTACTAGCAGTCTCAGCTAGGACCACAGGGGCAACGGTAGCCTGGACGACGGGGTCGGGCGTGGCCGTGGCGGCGACAGGCGCGGGTGCCTCCCTCTGTAATGGGGCCACCTCAGGCTCAGCGAAGGGGCTGAGGTCACACTCAGACGATTCTGCAGAAACCTTCTCAGGGTCCTGGGGGCTGGGGAGCGGCAGGCCGTTGGGCAGCCGGAGCTCCTCTGGCTGGGCGATGGGAAAGTCCAGCGGGGGTTCTGCTGCCTGGGGGGAGGGCATGGTGATGGACAGGGCTGCTGGCTCCTCCTCTGGGAGTGGCTGGGTGGCAGACACACCATTAGTGCTGCTGCTAGGGTTGGTCACTGGAGCAAGGGAAGGCTCAGGTTTAGATGATGTAGTCACTTCTCTAGCCTCCGTCACCTCTTTAATCTCCTCTTTCTCCTTCACCTCCTCCCGCGCCTCCTTGGCGGCTGAGGGCTGCTCCTCGGCTGCAGGAGTGGGTCGGGGTTCAGGCAGGGGTGCAGGGTAAGCAGGCACTTTAGGGGCGGTTGGGGCTGGAGCAGCGGTTGGGGCTGGAGCAGCGGTTGGGGCTGGAGCAGCGGTTGGGGCTGGAGCAGCGGTTGGGGCTGGAGCAGCGGTTGGGGCTGGAGCAGCGGTTGGGGCTGGAGCAGCGGTTGGGGCTGGAGCAGCGGTTGGGGCTGGAGCGTCCATGTCTGCAATGGGACTAGTTGAGGGTGGGGGGGTGCCAGGGGCAGTAGTGTGGAGGGTGGTAGTTACCCGCGGGGGTGTGGGTAGGTCCTGGGGTAAGGAAGGGGATTTACTGTCCGTGTCTGGGAGTTTGACCTCTGTAGGGGCAGGGGCAGTCTTGACCAGTTCAGGGGTTTTAGACAGGGCTGGGGGGCCAGTGATGAGTGTGGCTGCAGGTTTCCCTCTGTCATCTGACGAGGAAAAGAGATGCTTGAGGATGTGGTCCATAGTACCATACTAATGTTAAAATTGACCCTCGTCATTTGATCATCTTTTGATAATTACCCACTTATTATCAATCCGTTATTAGATGGTCAAAATGCATGGGACCTTTCCAACGGAGCATTTTGTTTATGAGATTTATTCAAATTCACGAAAAATGACTTCTATATACTGAATGTGAACCAATGAGAGACGGCCAGCTACATCCTTCAAGATCACCTGACCCCTCGGCCAACTCACCTGGTCTGACCACGACAGGTGTCACATTCTCACCGTTGGCCTGGGCTACGGCTGGGCCCTCTGATCCAGATGACTAAAGGAGGGACAGAACAACAACACCCAAACATTAGGGAACTCGAGCGGACACAACCACATGACAGCCTGATGACAGGTTAGAAACAATGGATGGGCAGACATTTTCTTTCATATTGAACAGATACGTGACTGTATAGTAGCAAAGGTGTGTAAAGGGATGATGGTTGGTGACGAGGGTATGGTAGCTCACCTCTGAAGAGTCGTCGCTCACCTGTGGGGGTGTGGGGGTGGTGCCACTGCGGGTGCCCCCTGACATAATCTCCTCCGTGATGTCTTTACCACCCTGGTTAGGGTCTCGTATTATGATCTATAGAGAGGACACAAGACAACAGTGAGGGATACAACAATAACAAATAGAAAAAAGGAGCGTGAGAGCCTTAAAGAAAAACGTGTTATTCGCTCTTGGTTCATTCACTTTCTAAAGGAGAGGGGGAGCAAAAAAGAGAGAAAGAGCGAGAGTAAAGGAGACAGAGGGGGAGGAGAAAGCTGAAGAGAAGAGCTGTCACAACTAACTGCGTTCTATGATGCTAGGCCCTGTTTCCAAAAGTCTTGTGTTGTACAGTAGGGCTGTGGCCTAGCAGCGTCTTCTCATTCAGCAGAGCTACATTTCTCACATACTGACACAAGAAACACCAGCCCCACAACAGCTATGCAGCCTGACAAACAGATTTCTACATGGACTACTGCCTTGTTTTAGCGAATTCTTACCCAACAAAATTTGACAAACAACTTCAGCCAAGTGAACAAATTCCAGTGCATTTTCTTTGCTCTCTCCATATGATCACTCAAACTACACCAAGAAAACTAGCCAGATTTGATGTTATTTAAAAGCACATCGTACAGTACTCCTTCAAACTTCTGAAAAACGGATTACTCACAAGGCGTGCCCTTACACAGAGCCACATGTTTTCTATCACAAACTCTCCTCTCTCTCACACACTACGAGTTGTTAGCAACAGGCGTGAGACAGCACATTCCCACGCTGGTAGAGTCATTTACCTGGCACACGGACAGGCTCCAGAGTCCCTAGCAGGCCTCTCTCATCCAGGGGCCCGAGTTGAGCTGTCGGCCTGGGAACACGCACGCACGTAGCCTACTCCCTCAGTGAGCAGAGCCAACAGGGCAGAGCCTCGTTCCCAGCTCGCACACACACACACACACGTACAGAGCGAGCGAGAGAAGCCAGAGTGACTGGCCTTGTGGAGCTGCAGCACTGGAATGCAAGTGCCCCCGCCCACTGAACTACAGAGTCAAAGGGGGCCAAAGGGGGGGGAGGGAAGAGGGATTCCAGGAATAAAAAATAAAAAAATAAAACTCAGCCAATAAGATCAGGCTAGTGCCAAAAAATGTATAAATACAAAAATAAATGTTTTCTATCTTACCTGCTTTTATGTCATTCTGTGCACACACTCACTCCTAAATATTTCAGCCTCTTCCTGGGAGAGAGGGAGGGGCAGTGGATGGAAGAGGGGAGACGGGGTATGCCACAGGAGCAGCAGCAGAGACAGCGAGAGAGAGAAGGGGAGGAGATAGGTCAGCCATTGTGCTTCCGGCTCAGAGGGGGAGGAGAATGGAAGCCACGTGGAGCTGAGCTATGTGCTGACTTGTCCTTTAAGTCTCCCTTCCTCTACCCAGAGACCAGAGAGAGTGAGGAGACCATTTTTTATGGAGAGCAGGGGAGGAAAAAAAATACAGGCCAATGCACTGCTTGAAGGCAGTAGTTAACAAAATAAAAAAATAGATACAATAAAAGACAGCTACGACTAAGTAGTCTGCTTAGACTTACACTTCATACTGCCAGAATACCGACAGACATTTTTGAAACCATATAGAAAGACACAGCGTGACTCAGACACAGACTGGCTGAAGCATGACTCACTGCGGGGTGTGCCACTGCAGCTCTTCCTCCCCAGTCCCCCTGTCTACCATCCTCCTAGTGGGACTGGGAGAGTCTCTGAAGGACCTTGAGCAGCGTGGGACAGGACAGCTTGGCCGGCCAAAGTCCGCCACAGCAACCACAGCCAGCTGCATGCTCCCACAGCCAGTGATAAAGCAGCCAGGCCCACCGTACCATACAGAGCACAGATACACTGAAGACGAGTCCACCATACTGAACACAGACACTCAATTCGATAAACCTAGCACATCGTAGAAAACAGATGCGCTACAGACTGGATCAGTCTACCATAGAGCACAGTCTAACCTAGATCAGCCAGGTCCACTTTAGTCAGATCAGCACAGGGACAAATCAGTTCAGTCCAACAGAGTGCAGTAGAACACAAGGAAAACTTGATCGGTAGTCTGCCATTGAGGTACTAAAAAACTAGACCAGCCAAGTCCACCATAGACAGTTGGTCTGGGAACAGGGACCTCACAATAAAATATTATGACGATACTTAGGTACCGATACAATACGAATTGCGATTCTCACGATTTTATATATATATATATATATAAATAAAAACACACAGTCGTGGCCAAAAGTTTTGGGAATTACACAAATATAAATTTCCACAAAGTCTGCTGTCTCAGTTTGTATGACGGCAATTTGCATATACTCCAGAATGTTATGAAGAGTGATCACTTTTATAATAGGGCGAAATCGTGCCCGATTGCAGTTCCTAGGGCTTCCACTAGATGTCAGTCTTTAGAAAGAGTTTCAGGCTGGTTTTTGGAAAAATTAGCCAGAAGTTAGTTTTTCTAGGTGGCTCCCATTTTGGCTGTAGTGTTTCCAAGCACGTGAATGAGAGCGCATTCTTTGGTCTTTTTCTCCGGTAAAGACAATAACGATTCTCCGTCTTAAATTTTATCGTTTATTTGCGTATTAGGGTACCTAAGGTTTGATTATAAACGTTGATTGACTTGTTTGGATAAGTTTATTGGTAATGTTCATTTTGAAGGAGGGAAACCGAGTGGATTATTGACTGAAGCGCACCAGCTAAACTGAGTTTTTATGGATATAAAGAACTTTATCGAACAAAATAACCATTTGTAATGTAACTGGGACCTTTTGGAGTGCCAACAGAAGAAGATCCTCAAAAGGTAAGGCATATACTATATCGCCATTTCTGAATTCCGTGTCGCAACTCCCTGGTTGAAAATGATTTGTTATGCATTTGTGCGCTGGGCGCTGTCCTCAGATAATCGCATGGTTTGCTTTCGCCGGAAAGCCTTTTTGAAATCTGACACAGCGGCTGGATTAACAACAAGTTAAGCTTTATTTTTATGTATTGCACTTGTGATTTCATGAAAGTTTAATATTTATAGTCATTTAATTTGAATTTGGCTAGCGTCCCACTAATCCACAAGAAGTTAACACAGGTGTGAGTGTTGACGAGGACAAGGCTGGAGATCACTCTGTCATGCTGATTCAGTTTGAATAACAGACTGGAAGCTTCAAAAGGAGGGTGGTGCTTGGAATCATTGTTCTTCCTCTGTAAACCATGGTTACCTGCAAGGAAACACGTGCCGTCATCATTGCTTTGCACAAAAAAGGCTTCACAGGCAAGGATATTGCTGCCAGTAAGATTGCACCTAAATCAACCATTTATCGGATCATGTGAAGAAGGCTTCAGGGCACCCAAGAAATTCCAGCAAGTGCCAGGACCGTCTCCTAAAGTTGATTCAGCTGCGGGATCGGGGCACCACCAGTACAGAGCTTGCTCAGGAATGGCAGCAGGCAGGTGTGAGTGCATCTGCACGCACAGTGAGGCAACAACTTTTGGAGGATGGCCTGGTGTCAAGAAGAGCAGCAAAAAAGCCACTTCTCTCCAGGAAAAACATCAAGGACAGACTGATATTCTGCAAAAGGACTGCTGAGGAGTGGGGTAAAGTCATTTTCTCTGATGAATCCCCTTTCCGATTGCTTGGGGCATCCGGAAAAAAGTGTGCAGTATTATTTTTATGTATTATTTCTTACATTGTTACCACAGGAAATATTAAATCTTATTACACACAGCTGGGAAGAACTATTGGATATAAGAGCAACGTCAACTTACCAACATTACGACCAGGAATAAGACTTTCCAGAAGCGGATCATCTGTTTGACCACCACTCAGGACAAAGGACCGAATCCCAGAAGCCGACCCAAAACAACAGCGCCGCAGACGGAGCGGCCTCTTGGTCAGGCTCCGTAGATGGGCACGTCGCCCACCGCTCCCAAATATACTACTCGCCAATGTCCAGTCTCTTGACAACAAGGTAGATGAAATTCGAGCAAGGGTTGCCTTCCAGAGAGACATCAGAGATTGTAACGTTCTCTGTTTCAAGGAAACATGGCTCACTCGGGATATGTTGTCGGAATCGGTTCAGCCAGCAGGCTTCTCCATGCATCGCACCGACAGAGATAAACTCCTCTCTGGGAAGAGGAAGGCGAGGGTGTACGCGTCATGATTAACGACTCATGGTGTAATACCAACAACATACAGGAACTCAAGTCCTTCTGCTCACCCGACCTACAATCAAATGCCGACTAGATTATCTCCCAAGAGAATTCTCGTCAGTTATCGTCACAGCTGTCTTATAGGCAGAAACTCAAAGAGGATGTACCAGTGACTAGAACCATTCAACGCTGGACTGACCAATCGGAATCCACGCTTCAAGATTGTTTTTATCACGCTGACTGGGATATGTTCCGGTCAGCCTCAGATAACATCTATACGCTGACTTGGTGAGTGACTTTATAAGGAAGTGTATAGGCGATGTTGTACCCACTGTGACTATTAAAACCAACCCTAACCAGAAACCGTGGATGGATGGCGGCATTCGCGCAAAACTGAAAGTGCGAACCTCCGCATTTAACCATGGAAAGAGATCTGGAAATATGGCTGAATATAAACAGTGTTGTTATTCCCTCCGCAAGGCAATCAAACAAGCGAAATACCGGTACAGGGACAAAGTGGAGGTGCAATTCAACGGCTCAGACACGAGACCTATGTGGCAGAGTCTACAGGAAATCACGGACTACAAAAAGAAAACCAGCCATGTCACAGACACCGATGTCACACTTCCAGAGAAACTAAACACCTTCTTTGCACGCTTTTAGGACAGTGCCACCGTCACACCCCCCTCTCCGTGGCGGATGTGAGTAAGACATTTAAATGTGTTAACCTTCGCAAGGTTGCTGGCACAGACAGCATCCCTAGCCACGTACACAGAGCATGCGCAGACCAGCTGGCTGGTGTGGTCACGGACATATTCAAATCACTCCCTATCCAAATCTGCTCTCCCCACATTCTTCAATATGGCCACCATTGTTCCTGTACCCAAGAAGGCAAAGATAACTAAATGACTACTGCCCTGAAGCACTCACTTCTGTCATCATGAAGTGCTTTGAGAGACTAGTCAAGGATCATATCACCTCCACCTTACCGTCCACCCTAGACCCACTTCAGTTTGCATACCACCCCAACAGATCCACAGACGAAGAAATTGCCATCACACTGCACACCGCCCTATCCCATCTGGACAAGAGGAATACCTATGTAAGAATTAGGGATGCACAATATAAAAAAAATACATAAATAACATTTTTTTTTTTTTTATTATTCGGTGAACATATCGGAAATCGGCCAATATTAGCTAAAAATGACAAAACCATCCGATGTCTAGTTTAACACCCCAATGTGCAAAACCGATGCCAATACTGACGTGTATACCTATATAACGTAATGCCACCACGTAAAAGGTTGCGCTACACGTGCAACACAGCATTCCTAAACTAGCCCACAATGTCTGCTGTGTGGATCGAGCAGTCAACAAGTCAAACAGTCATTTGAAAGAGTAACAACATTTCAGTGAGACAACTCAAAAAGGTGAAATCCATTAAAGCCAAGATAATGGAATTCATTGCCCTTGACAATCAACCGTTCTCTGTCGTGGGTGATGTTGGCTTTCGCCAACTGGTCGAGCACCGGTACACACTACCAAGTGCGCTATTTTTCAAATGTTACCCTACCGGAGTTACACAGTAATAGCGTCACTGCTATTAGCTTCACAACATACATACCATGGAACGCCGTTTGGGTCTTCGCGTGCCAAAAAAAAGATACAGTATCACTGTCAAAGCTGTACAAAAAAAAAGTCTGCAAACAAGCAAACACCGGCCACGAACAACGTGCTTACAATACCGTGTTGGTAATAAAGCATAATTGGTTCGACCGCAACTTCTGGGGTAGCTAGCTTTAGCTTGGTACCTAGCTAGCACTAATACAACCAACCTGAAAACAATGACCAGTAGAAACTGCAGTCATTTTCATTATTCTTGGCAGTGATTTAGGAATCCTTGTGTAACTATTAGCTAGGTTGCCACTTGTTGTTCGCCTATTGAAATTGAACTTCAGTTCATGAAAATAAATAGCGAGTCAGCAACTTAACCCTGTTGCCCAAAGCTAACGTTATAAGCTGCCAGCTAGCTTCATCTGGCTAGTGAGGCTCAACCGCACTGGGCTATGTGTTGGGAAGCAAGCCACAATAAGGATTAGCCACAATAGTGGAATTTTTGGTTTGCCTTCAAAATAAAAGTGTGTCATTGACAGTGATGCAAATTGAGGCTGTTACGAGGGCAAAAGGGGGTGCAACTAAATATGAAGGTGTTCCTAATGTTTTGTAACATCAGGGTGTCTGCTGTAGAGAGACAAGATAAAAAATAAAATGAAAAGATGATCACTCATAGCTCACTATTTAAAAATAAGATGAAGAACAAGCTATAGGATGAAAAATACAGTAGTGTCGGCACAGGTACACACATTTATTTTACAAATAGTTACTTTGAGTCAAAGTATCAATATAATATCATCCAAAACAATATTGTGATATGGGGTTCCTTGAGTGGTGCAGCGGTCTAAGGCAGGCTAGAGGTGTCACTACAGACCCGGGTTCGATCCTGGGGTGTATCACAACCGGCCGTGATCGGGAGTCCCATAGGGTGGTGCACAATTGGCCCAGCGCGGTCCGTCATTGTAAATACGATTTTTTTCCTAATCCGACTTCCCTAGATAAATAATAAATTATGTAACTATCGTTCCCCCCATCACTAATAGACAGACCTGATGAATCCAGACCAGCTGAGGACACATGCACCAACAGCCAGAGAAGAGGGACATCAGCACTACAGCCCTAAAGAACATGCTCGAGTCACAGCAGTTTAGTGTTACTGTTCATCAAGTGAAGGTCAAGAGTTATCTAATTCAAATCCCTGATAAATCATGAGGAATAGGCCCATCTAGAATCCTCCCTGGACAGATTGCAACACTACCCACATCACAGGGTTTATCATCATCATCATCATCATCACACAAGCCCAAGTCCTATCATGTCACATCCACCTTTAAGAGCGTAGGTCAGCCAGACAGACAGGAAGACACAGTAGCTGTAGACCAAAACTGCACTGTTAACCTTCACAGTGGATGATGGGGAAAAGGCATCCGTGTTGGACACACCTTACTGACTGAAACTATGCTCGTTTCAAAAACATATTGACACCCTTTATTAGCACTGTCCTTCCCTTCCTTTAGGGAGAATCACTGAAGTATTTAAACGCTGCTCTGGTTGATGGGGAAGTTTGACTGTGTAACATCAGGCCCTTAACGTCTCTTGGGGTTTCCAGTTCTGTTACCTGTCCATTCTGGGATGAGGATACCTGATTGTCTACCTAAGTAGAGGTGTTACGTGGGCTGGCCTGAGGTCCTGCAGTTAGTGTCACTGACCCCGACATACCAGAGTGGGCATGGGTTCCAATCGAACACACTGACTATCAGAGTGGGCATGGGTTCCAATCGAACGCACTGACTACCAGAGTGGGCATGGGTTCCAATCCAACACACTGACTACCAGAGTGGGCATGGGTTCCAATCCAACGCACTGACTACCAGAGTGGGCATGGGTTCCAATCCAACGCACTGACTACCAGAGTGGGCATGGGTTCCAATCCAACGCACTGACTACCAGAGTGGGCATGGGTTCCAATCCAACACACTGACTACCAGAATGGGCATGGGTTCCAATCCAATGCACTGACTACCAGAGTGGGCATGGGTTCCAATCCAACTCACTGACCTGGTGCTCCTATCTGTTCAATAAAACAATATGAAAGCGGTAAATAAAACAGTATTGTAGAGGTGGGGTGAATAGTTTACCTGTGTGTAGAGATATGGTGTACAACAGTATAAGTGGGGTGATGAGTTTACCGGTGTGTATGTATATATAGGTGGTGTAAAACAGGTAAAGGTGGGACGATAAGTTTACCTGTACCTGTTTGCGCTCCCTTTTGGGCTGGATCTGTTGCTGTGGAGATAGTTGCTGCTGCTGGGAGGGAGGGTTCATGATAACCGGAGCAGCCGGCACGGAGGGCGTGTACTGCTGTTGGGCCGGGTAGTATGCCCCTGCTGTGGACAAAAGAGACGTCCCAAACACCTAAATTAGCATACAAGTATACTGAACAAAAATATTTTAAAATCGCAACATGCAACAATTTCAAAGATATCGCTGAGATACAGTTCCTATAAGGATATGAGTCAATTCAAATAAATTCATTAGGCCCTAAAATCTTGGGAGCCAGGCCCAGCCAATCAGTGACCTTTTCCACACAATAGGGCTTTATTACAGAGAAATATTGGCATTTACGCATGTACCCATCACCAGTAAAACAATCAAAACATACATTTCTTTCACTTACTTGCTGTGCTGTTTTGTTCAGTTGTTTCATTCTCAACCAGGATTTCATCATACATGTCAAGCAGTGAAGTTTCAGCTGTCTGTCTGTGGCCTCTCTTCTTCGGTGCACACTGTCATGCTGTCCGTTTCCATCCTATCCAGCTGTGTCTCACATATCACGTAAACCGTGTTTCTTGTCTGCATCGAAGTAGCTGTCCTTGTACCAAGCATCGAGCATGGTGGCGACACAGTAAAGAGGCTCAGAGAGAATGCCACCGAATCGCTTGTTCACAGCCTCTAGTAGAGTACTTTTGTAAGTTTTAACCCCACGGTCTGATGGCAGTTTTGTTGAGCAGGCGTTTCAATGCCATTACTGATAGTATAACATCTGCTGCAGACCAAGTTGATGAGCTTATTTCTCGAGTCAGTTGTCCGAATGGAGCATGGAGTGTTCATGTTTCCAAGTTTCAAACATGTTCTCAAATGCCATTGCAATGGCCGCGGTATGAGAACCCGCAGTCTTGAGCATGCAATATGGCTTTCCTCAGTACGAAATCCTCGTCGACCCACTGTGCTGTCAGACAGCATGCTTATGGGGCTGAGATCGCTGGTCCAAATGTCAGTCGTGAAGCTAATAGCAGTGACGCCCATGGCAAGTAGCTCATGGATGTGCGTTTCAACAATACTGTGTAACTCCGGTAGGGCAACATCTGAAGAATAGCGCCTACTTGGTAGCGTGTACCGGGGCTCGAGGTGCTCGACCAGATAAAAGCCATCATCCACGACAGAACGGTTGATTGTCAGGTCACAGTTGTAAATGAGAACTTGTTCTCAACTAGCCTACCTGGTTAAATTAAAGGTGAAATAAAATAAAATTGTCAAGGGCAATGAATTCCATTATTTTTTTGCCATTTTGCCTTCAAGTTGTCTCGCTGAAATGTTCTTACTGTTTCAAATGACAGTTCGACTTGAACTTGTTTAGTTATTTGAAGTGTGCGCTTAGTTTTTTCTGCTATTGTTCCAAGTAGTCGCTGAACGTCTGGGGGTGATGCACTTTCAAATTAGTAATTAGGCTTCTGGTATTGAACGATTTCATTTCTCCCCTCCTCGGGAAATAATAGCAGCACAAACGTTGCATATGGCCTTTTTATCTTCCTTTGAAACTTCAAAATAGATCCACACAGCAGACATTATGGGCTAGGTTAGGAATTCTGTGTTGCACGTGTAGCGCTGTATTTTTCATCTACCTACATTATATATGTATGCACGTCAGCTTTGACATCGGTTTTGCAATTCGGCACTAAACATCGGGCCGATGCCGGCATTTTAAGCTAATATCGTCCGATTCCGATTAGCTTACTGATATATCGTGCATCCCTAGTTCTCGCTTCTCAAATTACGGTCAGATGTGTGTCAGACAGAACGTGGATCGCCGTTTCAAGTTCTCTCCTACTCTTGCTCTCCTTACTAGATATTACACACGTATGGCTTGGCAGCAAATGTCATCGCCATTGAGCCATCTCTCATATTAGCAGGAAACAGCAACAAGTGATGTGAGCGATGGCGAGAGATGAGATATAAAATGGGAGCGTTGCTACAGCCTCGCTCTATCCAATTGTAGCGGTAGGATCAAGTTACAACACGCCCATTTCTTGAAATTAATTTGCTAATTAAGTTATTGCGAATTTCATCCTGGCAGTGGAGTAGTTTAGAGCGGTGTCCTGACAGCTGGAAAAATAAATTAAATAATCCCCCGAACATGGAAAATGACTAGCGCATCCATAATAACAAATCATAGATTTTTTGTCGTCACTGGCCCACACACACACACACACACACACACACACACACACACACACACACACACACACACACACACACACACACACACACACACACACACACACACACACACACACACACACACACACTACCCCATAATGTGGAATTATGCTTTTCATTTAAAAATATATATATTTTACAAATTAATCAAAAATGAAAAGCTGAAATGTCTTGAGTCAATAGGTATTCAACCCCTTTGTTATGGCAAGCCTAAATAAACATTTGCTTAACAAGTCACATAATAAGTTGCATGGACTATGGATCGAATATTTTACCGGTATTGTACAAAATGTTGCATCCCGAGAATAAATCCCTTTTCACCCGGGTAACCCGGTACTTCACACCAAAACCGGAAGTATCATTCTTAAAGTATTAAAGCATACACGTTTGGATTTGATTACGGCTTTGATTAGCATGGAAACTCAAACGTGATGTTACCTGAGCCTGATGAGCAATATATTAAAATACATTTCATGAGCCCTACATTAACAAACTATAGTTTTGGCATGTCGGTTAGGACACCTACAGACGTGGCCAAATGTTTTGAAAATGACACAAATATTAATTTTCAAAGTCCGCTGCCTCAGTTTGCATGATGGCAATTTGCATATACTCCAGAATGTTATGAAAAGTGATCAGATGAATTGCAAAGTCCCTCTTCGCCATGCAAATGAACCGAATCCCCCAAAAACATTTCCACTGCATTTCAGCCCTGCCACAAAAGGACCAGCTGACATCATGTCAGTGATTCTCTCGTTAACACAGGTGCGAGTGTTGACGAGGACAAGGCTGGAGATCACTCTGTCATGCTGATTGAGTTCGAATAACAGACTGGAAGCTTCAAAAGGAGGGTGGTGCTTGGAATCATTGTTCTTCCTCTGTCAATCATCTTTACCTGCAAGGAAACACGTGCCATCAATAGCGCTTTGCACAAAAATGGCTTCACAGGCAAGGATATTGTTGCCAGTAAGATTGCACCTAAATAAACCATTTATCGGATCATCAAGAACTTCAAGGAGAGCGGTTTAATTGTTGTGAAGAAGGCTTCAGGGCGCCCAAGAAAGTCCAACAAGCGATGATTGATTTATTCAGCTGTGGGATCGGGGCACCACCAGTACAGAGCTTGGTCAGGAATGGCAGCAGGCAGGTGTGAGTGCATCTGCACGCACAGTGAGGCGAACACTTTTGGAGGATGACCTGGTGTCAAGAAGGGCAGCAAAAAAGCCACTTCTCTCCAGGAAAAACATCAGGGACAGACTGATATTCTGCAAAAGGTACAGGGATTGGGCTGCTGAGGACTGGAGTAAAGTCATTTTCTCTGATGAATCCCCTTTCCGATTGTTTTGGCCATCCAGAAAAAAGCTGGTCCGGAGAAGACAAGGTGAGCGCTACCATCAGTCCTGTGTCATGCCAACAGTAAAGCATCCTGAGACAATTCATGTGTGGGGTTGCTTCTCAGCCAAGGGAGTGGGCTCACTCACAATTTTGCTTAAGAACACAGCCATGAATAAAGAATGGTACCAACACATCCTCCAAGAGCACCTTCTCCCAACCATCCAGGAACAGTTTGGTGACGAACAATGCCTTTTCCAGCATGATGGAGCACCTTGCCATAAGGCAAAAGTGATTACTAAGTGGCTTGGGGAACAAAACATATTATGGGTCCATGGCCAGGAAACTCCCCAGACCTTAATCCCATTGAGAACTTGGTCAATCCTCAAGAGGTGGGTGGACAAACAAAAACCCACAAATTCTGACAAACTCCAAGCATTGATTATGCAAGAATGGGCTGCCATCAGTCAGGATGTGGCCCAGAAGTTAATTGACAGCATGCCAGGGCAGATTGCAGAGGTCTTGACAAAGAAGTGTCAACACTACAAATATTGACTCTTTACATCAACTTCATGTAATTGTCAATAAAAGCATTTGACACTTATGAAATGCTTGTAATTATACTTCAGCATTCCATAGTAACATCTGACAAAAATACCTAAAGACACTGAATCAGCAAACTTTGTGAAAATTATATTTGTGTAATTCTCAAAACTTTTGGCCACGACTGTACTTTGTGCATGACACAAGTAATTTTCCCAACAATTGTTTACAGACAGATTATTTCACTTAGAATTCACGTTCACAATTCCAGTGGGTCAGAAGTTTACATACACTAAGTTGACTGTGCCTTTAAACAGCTTGTAAAATTACAGAAAATAATGTCATGGGCTTTAGAAGCTTCTGATAGGCTAATTGACATCATTTGAGTCAATTGGAGGTGTACCTGTGGATGTATTTCAAGGCCTACCTTCAAACTCAGTGCCTCTTTGCTTGACATCATGGGAAAATCAAAAGAAAATCAGCCAAGACCCCAGAAAGAAAAATGGTAGACCTCCACAAGTCTGGTTCATCCTTGGGAGCAATTTCCAAACGCCTGAAGGTACCACATTCATCTGTACAAACAATAGCACGCAAGTATAAACACCGTGACACCACGCAGCCATCATACCGCTCAGGAAGGAGACGCATTCTGTCTCCTAGAGATGAACATACTTTGTTGCGAAAAGTGAAAATCAATCCCAGAACAGCAGCAAAGGACCTTGTGAAGATGCTGGAGGAAACCGGTACTAAAGGCATCTACATCCACAGTAAAATGAGTCCTATATCAACACAACCTGGAAGGCCCCTCAGCAAGAAAGAAGCCACTGCTCCAAAACCGCCATAAAAAGCCAGACTACGATTTGCAACTGTACATGGGGACAAAGATCGTACTTTTTGGAGAAATGTCCTCTGGTCTGATGAAAGAAAAATAGAACTGTTTGGCCATATAGACCATCATTATGTTTGGAGGATAAGGGGGAAGCTTGCAAGCCGAAGAACAGCATCCGAACCGTGAAGCATAGGATGGCAGAATTATGTTGTGGGGGTGCTTTGCTGCAGGAGGGTCTGGTGCACTTCACAAAATAGATGGCATCATGAGGGAGGAAAATTATGTGGAAATATTGAAGCAACATCTCAAGACATCAGTCAGGAAGTTAAATCTTGGACGCAAATGGGTCTTCCAAATGGACAATGACCCCAAGCATACTTCCAAAGTTGTGGCAAAATGGCTTAAGGACAACAAAGTCAAGGTATTAGATTGGCCATCACAAAGCCCTGAACTCAATCCTATAGAAAATCTGTGAGCAGAACTGAAAAAGCATGTGCGAGCAAGGAGGCCTACAAACCTGACTCAATTACACCAGCTCTGTCAGGAGGAATGGGCCAAAATTCACCCAACTTATTGTGGGAAGCTTGTGGAAGGCTACCCGAAACAATTGACCCAAGTTAAACAATTTAAAGGCAATGCTACCAAATACTAATTGAGTGTATGTAAACTTCTGACCCACTGGGAATGTGATGAAAGAAATAAAAGCTTAAATAAATCATTCTCTACTATTATTCTGACATTTCACAATCTTCAAATAAAAAGTGGTGATCCTAACTGACCTAAGACAGGGAATTTTTACTGGAATTAAATGTCAGGAATTGTGAAAATCTGAGTTAATGTATTTGGCTATGGTGTATGCAAACGTCTGTCCGTCCGTCCGTCCGTCCGTATGTACACACACACGCTTCAAGATGGCCACCATCGTTCCTGTACCCAAGAAGGCAAAGGTAACTTAACTAAATTACTATCACCCCATAGCACTCACTTCTGTCATCATGAAGTGCTTTGAGAGGCTAGTCAAGGATCATATCACCTCCACTTTACCCGTCACCCTAGACCCACTTTAATTTGCTAACCGCACCAATAGGTCCACAGACGATTAAAATCGCCATCACACTGCCCTATCCCATCTGGACAATAGGAATACCTAAGCAAGAATGCTGTTCATTGACTATAGCTGAGCATTAAAAAATATTTATTTTTTTAGAACTAAGAACAGATATGGCTCTTGGTTCACTCCAGACTTGACTGCCCTTGACCAGCACAAAAACATGCTGTGGCGTACTGGATTAGCATCGAATAGCCCCCGTGATATGCAACTTTTCAGGGAAGTTTGGAACCAATATACACAGGCCGTTAGAAAAGCAAAGGTACATTTTTTCTAACTGAAAATCACATCCTGTAGTAGAAACTCCAAAAAGTTCTGGGACACTGTAAAGTCCGAGAATAAGAGCACCCCTTCCCAGCTGCTCACGTCACTGAGGCTAGGAAAGACCGTCTGAAAGAGCTGCAAAATCTGGACCCCTACAAATCAGCTGGGCTAGACAATCTGGACCCTCTCTTCCTAAATGTATCTTCCGCAATTGTTGCAAACCCTATTACCAGCCTGTTCAACCTCTTTCATGTTGTCTGAGATCCCCAAAAGTTTGGAAAGCTGCCGCGGTCATCAATTCTTATCAGACTTATCAGACTCAACAGCCTTGGATTCTCAAATGACTGCCTCACCTGGTTCACCAACTACTTGTCAGAGTTCAGTGTGTCAAATCTGAGGGCCTGTTGTCCGGACCTCTGGCAGTCTATGGGGGTGCCACAGGGTTCAATTCTCGGGCCGACTCTTTTCTCGGGATACATCAATGATGTCGCTCTTGCTGCGGGTGATTCTCTGATCCACCTCTACGCAGACGACACCATTCTGTATACATCTGGCCCTTCTTCGGACACTGTGTTAACAAACCTGCATACGAGCTTCAATGCCATAGAACACTCCTTCCGTGGCCTCCAACTGCTCTTAAATGCAAGCAAAACTGAATGCATGCTCTTCAACCGATCGCTGCCCACACCCGCCCGCCCGTCTAGCATCACTACGCTGGACAGTTCTGACTTAGGTATTTGTAGTTGTCCACATATTCCTAGGTGTCTGGTTAGACTGTAAACTCTCCTTCCAGACTCACATTAAGCATCTCCAATCCAAAATTAAATCTAGAATCGTCTTCCTATTTCGCAACAAAGCCTCCTTCACTCATGCTGCCAAACACACCCTCGTAAAACCGACCATCCTACCGATCCTTGACTTCGGCAATGTAATTTACAAAATAGCCGTCAACACTACTCAGCAAATTGGAGTAGTCTATCACAGTGCCATCCGTTTTGTCGCCAAAGCCCCATATACTACCCACCACTGCGACCTGTATGCTCTCGTTGGCTGGCCCTCGCTTCATATTCATCGCCAAACCCATTGGCTCCAAGTCATCAATAAGTCTTTGCTAGGTAAAGCCCCACCTTATCTCAGCTCACTGGTCACCATAGCGGCACTCACCCGTAGCACGTGCTCCAGCAGGTAAATTTCACTGGTCATCCCCCAAAGCCAACACCTCCTTTCCTTCCAGTTCTCTGCTGCCAATGACTGGAACGAATTGCAATTTTTATTTTATTTTTTAAATCACCTAAGCCTTATATCTCCCTCACTAGCTTTAAGCATCAGCTGTCAGAGCAGCTTACCGATCATTGCACCTGTACACAGCCCATCTGTAAATAGCCCACCCAACTACCTCATCCCCATATTGTTATTTATTTTTTCGCTCCTTTGCACCCCAGTATCTCTACTTGCACATCCTCATCTATCACTCCAGTGTTTAATTGCTACACTGTAATTATTTCACCACTATGGCCTATTTATTGCCTTACCTCCCTAATCTTACTATATTTGCACAACATGTATATAGATGTTTCTATTGTGTTATTGATTGTATGTTTGTTTATCCCATGTGTAACCCTGCTATTTGTGTCGCACTGCTTTGCTTTATCTTGGCCAGGTCGCAGTTGTAAATGAGAACTTGTTCTCAACTGGGCTACCTGGTTGAATAAAGGTGAGAATTAAAAAAAAAAAAAAAAAGCCTTAATTTCTCAGACCAAGAAAAGACTGACGAGTTTCAGAAGAAAGGTCTTTGTTTCTGGCCATTTTGAGCCTGTAATCGAACCCACAAACGCATTTTTTTAATAAATAAATAAACACACACACACACACACACACACACACACACACACACCTTTCTTCTGAAACTCGTCAGTCTTTTTTTGGTCTGAGAAATGAAGGCTATTCCATGCAAGAAATTGCCAAGAAACTGCAGATCTCATACAACGCTGTGTACTACTCCCTCCACAGAACAGCGCAAACTGGCTCTAACCAGAATAGAAAGAGTGGGAGGCACAACTGAGCAAGAGGACAAGTACATTAGTGTGTCTAGTTTGAGAAACAGATTCCTCACAAGTCCTCAACTGGCAGCTTCATTAAATAGTACCCGCAAAACACCAGTCTCAACGTCAACAGTGAAGAGGCGACTCCGGGATGCGGGCCTCTAGGCAGAGTTGCAAAGAAAAAGCCATATCTCAGACTGGCCAATAAAAATAAAAAAAGATTAAGATGGACAAACGAACAGAGGAACTCTGCCTAGAAGGCCAGCATCCCGGAGTCGCCTTTTCACTGTTACTAACCTAATGGACAGAGTGGAAAGGAGGATGTCTGAATACAAATATTCCCAAACATACATCCTGTTTGCAACAAGGTACTAAAGAAATATTGCAAGAAGTGTGGCAAAGCAATTCACTTTTTGTTCTGAATAGTGTTATGTTTGGGGCAAATCCAATACAACACATTAGAGAGTACCACTATATTTTCAAGCATAGTGGTGGCTGCATCATGTTATGGGTATTCTTGTAATTGTTAAGGACTGGGGAGCTTTTTGGGATAAAAAAAAATTGAATGGACCTAAGCACAGCAAAATTCTAGAGGAACACCTTGTTCAGTCTACTTTCCACCAGACACTGGCTCAGTTGGTAGAGCATGGTGTTTGCAACGCCAGGGTTGTGGGTTCGATTCCCACGGGGGGCCAGTACAAAACAAATGTATGAAATGTATGCATTCACTACTGTAAGTCGCTCTGGATAAGAGCGTCTGCTAAATGACTAAAATGTAAAAAAAATGTAAATTCACCTTTTAGCAGGACAATAGCCTGAAACACAAGGCCAAATCTACACTGGAGTTGCTTACCAAGAAGACAGTGGCCAGAGTGGCTGAGTTACAGTTTTGACTTCAATCTATGGTAAGACCTGAAAATGATCAACAATCAATTTGACAGAGCTTGAAGAATTTTGAGAAGAATAAATGGGCAAATGTAGCACAATCCAGGTGTGGAAAGCTCTTAGACTTACAGCTGTAATTGCTGCCAAAGGTGCTTCTACAAAGTACTGACTCAAGGGTGTGAATACTTATGTAAATTAGAACATTTCTATATTTTATTGTCAATAGATTTGCCCAAATTTCAAAAAACATGTTTTCACTTTGTCATTGTGTATAGATGGGTGAGAAATCTATTTTGAAATCAGCCTGTAACACAACAAAAGTCAATGAGTATGAATACTTTCTGAAGGCACTAAGTCCCAAATGGAAGGCAAACCGAATGTAATTTGTAGCACCATTGACACCACTGTTCAGCCAAAACAAGCTCAATAACTAATGCATGCACACACTCCTATTGAATATGCATTCACCTGTATTGTGAGTAGGACTCTAACATGTTATTTTACCCAGCTTACCAAGAGATTTCATTCAAATAAAAATCACCATTATGTTTTGTAGTTAGATTGGTAAAAACTAAGTCAAGCATATTGTTTGATTTTAAACTTGATGCATTAATGTACGGAAAATGTCATCAACATTTTAAAAATTTATGACATTGAATATCGGCCTAAAATATCTGTCAGCCTCCTTGACCCCCCCAAAATCAGTATCGGCACACAAAAATCCATATTGGTCGTTCTCTACAGTAAAATGTATTGACAGACGGACCGATCGGCTCCTAATAAATAGTTGGAGCTCCTTACAAGTTCACAAAGCTAAAGCATCTTTTATGTCTCCAGTATTCATCCTGCCTGAACAAAGGATAACAGACTAGGTTACTTCAGGAAATAGGCACAATGGTTTCCTCTGTTATAATGACATGGTCCTATAATGTAGGTTGTCACCACAAATCACTTTTCTAGTGTTCCAGACACAGGGGCCAAGTCTACAGACAAATCCTAGCCTCTAGGCACCTTCAGATCCATGTTAAGTACTAGGGGTTGTTCCTGGACCAGAAGACACTAAAGTAGACCATAGCATCATGACACAGCACTCCCTCATCGAGTTGCCTGCCCATCACCAATCCTTCCCCACTCTAAACCCAGAACACCAATCACCATGCCCACTCCCTCATCGAGTTGCCTGCCCACCACCAATCCTTCCCCACTCTAAACCCAGAACACCAATCACCATGCCCACTCCCTCATCGAGTTGCCTGCCCACCACCAATCCTTCCCCACTCTAAACCCAGAACACCAATCACCATGCCCACTCCCTCATCGAGTTGCCTGCCCACCACCAATCCTTCCCCACTCTAAACCCAGAACACCAATCACCATGGCCACTCCCTCATCGAGTTGCCTGCCCACCACCAATCCTTCCCCACTCTAAACCCAGAACACCAATCACCATGCCCACTCCCTCATCGAGTTGCCTGCCCACCACCAATCCCTCCCCACTCTAAACCTAGAGCTCCATTCACCATGCCCACTCCCTCATCGAGTTGCCTGCCCACCACCAATCCCTCCCCACTCTAAACCCAGAACACCAATCACCATGCCCACTCCCTCATCGAGATGCCTGCCCACCACCAATCCTTCCCCACTCTAAACCCAGAACACCAATCACCATGCCCACTCCCATCTTTTCCACATTCACAGAGAGATCCCAAATTCAAAGACTCCATATTCAGAAATCCATGACTCCTCCATAGTTAATTTGTCTTACCAGACCTGGCCTTCCAAGGGCCTCAGATACAGTGTGAACCAGTCTCCTCCTGCTCTCTGAAACTGGTATCCCCTCTTCTCTCCCAGAAAAAAAAACCTCAAGGAACTGGTCTATCTGTCTGTGAGTAGCTCTCAGCACACATTTCAGTCTAACTCACATTACTGAGTCTGCATTGTTGACCAAGAAAAGCACTGACTAAATATAGTCAAAACCCACACCGAGTACTGAGACGGAGGGAGGGAGAGAAGGATGGAACATGCAGGAAAAGAGAAAGCAAAGGGAACAGGACTTTCTTGGAAAGCGTCCCATCCCAGTAAATAAGAGAGATATGAGTCACGACGAGAGGGAGGGAGAGGATGGGGGAGTAGAGGGATGGAGAGAGTGGGGCTAAAAGGAGACTAACCAGACAGCAGCACATAGTTACCCTCAGCTATGCTGGGAGCTCATCCTAAATGCACGGTTCCCCATCTCAATGGCAGCCTGAGAGAGTGAGAGAGGAAAACACGGGGGGGGGGGGACGATGGTATCGTCTTACCCCTTTCTCTGAAGTCCTCCTCCTCTCAGTCTACAGCTGTGTTATGCCCTCAAAACTGCTCAAAGCCTCTTTTTACTACTCTCCTACCTCATCCACTTGGCCTCTCTCAGTCTGTCCTTCCCCATTTCTCTCAAAGTTTATCCACAAGCAGTGTGTGTGAGACATACACACAATACCAGTCAAAAGGAGGAAGCAAGTCTTCTTATTATTGGTGAGATGGTGCCGACAGACATGGTCACCTCACTTCAGGTCCTTAAAAAAAAAAAGAGAAAAAAAAAAAGCATAGTTTCCTAAGGACCTGAAGCGAGGCGTCCCTGTCTGTCGGCACCATCTCACCAATAATAAGAAAAAACATAAAACATACAAAAAAACTGCATAGTTTCCTATGTATTATTTTTTTACATTGTTAGCCCAGAAAAATCTCAAGTGTTATTACATACAGCCGGGAAGAACTGTGGACATAAAAGCGATGTCAATTTACCAACATTACGACCAGGAATACGTCTTTCCCGAAGCAGATCCTTTGTTCGGACCACCACCCTGGACATGGGATCTTATCCCAGAGGCCGACCCAAAACAAAGCGGTCGCCGCAGGAGAGGCAGACGGAGCAGCCTACTGGTCACTCAGGAGAGCACACCATCCACCGCTTCCGAGCATATTACTCGCCAATGTCCAATCTCTAGATAACAAGGTGGACGAAATTAGGGCACGAGTTGCCTTCCAGAGAGACAGAGATTGTAACATTCTCTGTTTCACGGAAACATGGCTCACTCGGGATATGTTGTCAGAGTCGGTACAGCCACCTGGTTTCTTCACGCATCGCGCCGACAGAAACAAACATCTCTCTGGTAAGAAGGGCGGGAGTGTATGCCTTATGATTAACGACTCATGGTGTAATCACAACAACATACAGGAACTCAAGTACTTTTGTTCACCTGACCTAGAATTCCTTACAATCAAATGACCGACCGCATTATCTTTGATTATAGTCACAGCCGAGTACATCCCCCCCCAAGCAGATACCTCGTCGGCCCTGAAAGAACTTCTCTGGACTCTATGTAAACCATACATCCTGAGGCTGCATTTATTGTAGGTGGGGATTTTAACAAAGCTAACACGAGTACAAGACTTCCTAAATTCTATCAGCATATCGAATGCACGACACGAGATGGTAGCATTCTGGATCATTACTACTCTAACTTCCGCGATGCATACAAAGCCCTCCCCCGCCCTGCAATTCAGCAAATCTGACCATGACTCTATTTTATTGCTCCCAGCCAATGGACAGAAACTGAAAACAGGAAACGCCCGTGCTCAGGTGGATCCAACGCTGGTCTGACTAATTGGATTTCACGCTTCAAATTGCTTCGATCACGTGGACTGGGATATGTTCCAGACATACATCATCAATGTTATTGTCTGAGGCTACGCTGACTCGGTGAGTGAGTTTATTAGCAAGTGC
Organism: Salmo trutta; assembly: GCF_901001165.1. Classification (NCBI taxonomy): domain Eukaryota; kingdom Metazoa; phylum Chordata; class Actinopteri; order Salmoniformes; family Salmonidae; genus Salmo; species Salmo trutta. Next base: position 74,329,240 of record NC_042969.1, read on the forward strand.
ATCAGAGATGTCGCACACACTGTGACAATTAAAACCATTCCTAACCAGAAACTGTGGATTGATGGCAGCATTTGCACAAAACTGAAAGCACAAATCACCGCTTTTTATCATGGCATGGCGACCGGAAACATGACCGAATACAAACAGTGTAGCTATTCCCTCCGCAAGGCAATCAAACAAGCAACGCGTCAGTATAGAGAACGTAGTCGCAATTCAACAGCTCAAACACGAGACGTATGTGGCAGGGTTTACAGCCAATCACGGACTGTGCCACTGACACAGCCTGCTACCAAAGCCTGTGGGCTCTCCTCCTCAATGGCCAACGTGAGTAAAACATTTAAATGTGTTAACCCTCGCAAGGCTGCCGGCCCAGAAAACATCCCTAGCTGTGTCCTCAGAGCATGTACAGACCAGCTGGCGTGTTCACGGAAATATTCAAATCAATCCCTATCCCAGTCTGCTGTCCCCACATGCTTCAAGACAGTCACCATTGTTCCTGTTCCCAAGAAAGTCATTTAGTTCAGTTACCTGAGCTATCGCCCCGTTGCACTCACTTCTGTCATCATGAAGTGCTTTGAGAGACTAGTCAAGGATCATATGACCTCCACCCTACCTGATACCCTAGACCCACTCCAGTAGGTCCACTGACAATGCAATCGCCATCACACTGCCCTCTCTCATCTGGACAAGAGGAATACCTATGTAAGAATGCTGTTAATTGACTACAGCGCAGCATTTAAACACCATAGTACCCTCCAAACTTGTCATCAAGCCCGAGACCCTGGGGCTCGACCCCGCCCTGTGGAACTGGATCCTGGACTTTGACAGGCCGCTCCCAGGTGGTGAAGGTAGGAAACAACATCTCCGCCCCACAAGGGTGTGTTCTCAGCCCTCTCCTGTACTCCCTGTTCACCAATGACTGCGTGGCCATGCACGCCTCCAACTCAATCATCAAGACGAGTGTGTAAAGCTGTCAAGGCAAAGGGTGGCTACTTTGAAGAATCTCAAATATATTTTTTTGGTTACTACATGATTCCATGTGTGTTATTTCATGTCTTCACTATTACTCTACAATGTAGAAAATAGTAAAAAGAAAGGAAACACTTGAATGAGTATGTGTGTCCAAACTTTTGACTGGTACTGCACTCGCTTGCTCGCGCTCTGTATTGATGCCAGAGTTAACCTACTACTTCACCAACAGAGGGCCCAAACAAACACTTATCTTATTCACACTGAAAGATGCAATCAGAACACAGCTGTATGTGTCCCCCAATTTTCTCCGGACTCAAGTCTGGTTAAATAAAATAAATCATGTTGCGGTCTCATCAAGGCTAGACTGTTAGAGAGAGTGTGGTGCTTACATTTGCATTACATTTACATTTGAGTCATTTAGCAGACGCTCTTATCCAGAACGACTTACAGTAGTGAATGCATACATTTCATCCTTTTTTATTTTTTTCCCCCTCTTCCTCCGTACTGGTCCCCCGTGGGAATCGAACCCACAACCCTGGTGTTGCAAACACCATGCTCTACCAACTGAGCCAAGTTCTCCTCTCATTGTCACATGACCAGTGGAGGGTCACGTGTCAGACTGACCTAATGACATGTGACACACACATACCCCATGACGAGTCTGATAAAGATGCAACAACCATACGACTTCCTAAAAGAACAACTTCAAAAGGGTCAATAATAGACCATACAAACATATCCTACGGTGATGACCGTACCTAAAGCAGAGTGAAGCAAGTCTCAGCAGCCTCACTGCAGAGTCACAATTTGGGCTGTGGTCTTTACATATAGCCTACTAATAAATATGAGATTTATTTTTTATTGAGAATGGCCCACAAAAAAAAAACCATGTCTTCCATAGCCTGCACTCGAAAAGAAATGGAGGACGAGCTTCCCTCGGTTACGTTTTTAATATGCCAGGTAGGCTACACCGGTTGTAAAGCAGATTAATGTGCTTAAACGGAATAATTCAGCAATAAATAAAACAGCACAAGAAAGATGGGATGCTCTTTTAAATAGTGGCCAGTTAAAACTCTTCAACACGCGACTGCGCAATGACTGGGCTTATAAGAAAAAGTTTAACTAGAGTCTGTAGGCTACGGGCTCTCAAACCCTGTTTCAGGGGTCCGAGACCTATAGGCTACGCTTGGAATTATTTGGCCACTTTAGTTGTGATACCAACCTTATCAAAACATATAGGTCTATGGGCTAGGTTATAGGACACTGACTTCTTGCCTTTTAGACTGCACATGCTGGGATTCATTCACAAGTGATAATATTCTCACCCATCAGACTATTCTCAATTTAATCTGGTCTTTACATGTACAAAATAATGTTTGTGAAATGAGTTGATTTAGACTGGGCCATTATCATGCACCTGTTGGAATAGGAAGGAAAAGATGGTAATAGTACGCACTGGAATAGCCAATGGAGGAAGCTTCTCCCCTGCTTCATTTTCATGTCACCTATGAAGAGATGGCTAAAGCTGCACAACATGTGATCCTATTACACTCAAACTCAATGCCAGGGCTCTCAAGTGTTTGGCTTGATTTTCAATTGCATTGATGTCAGAGTGATTAGAGGGACATTATGAACTGGGTGGTTTGAGCCATGAATTCTGATTGGCTGACAGCCGTGGTATATTTTAGCAATAAGGCCCAAGGGAGTGTGGGATATGGCCAATATACCACAGCTAAGGGCCGTTTCCAGGTACTACGTGTTTCTTCGTGCCTGGTTACACTAGTGACCATACCCCCTGTGCATCCGGCAAAGGTGTTGCTAACATTTACGATAGCAAATTTCAATTTACAAAAAAAAAACTATGACGTTTTCGTCTTTTGAGCTTCTAGTCATGAAATCTATGCAGCCTACTCACTCACTTTCTAAAGCTACTGTTTACAGGCCTCCTGGGCCATATGCAGTGTTCCTCACTGAGTTCCCTGAATTCCTATCGGATCTTGTAGTCATAGCAGATAATATTCTAATTTTTGGTGACTTTAACATTAACATGGAAAAGTCCACAGACCCACTCCAAAAGGCTTTTGGAGCCATCATCGACTCAGTGGGTTTTGTCCAACATGTCTCTGGACCTACTCACTGCCACAGTCATACTCTGGACCTAGTTTTGTTCCATGGAATAAATGTTGTGGATCTTAATGTTTTTCCTCATTATCCTGGATTATCGGACCACCATTTTATTTTGTTTGCAATTGCAACAAATAATCTGCTCAGACCCCAACCAAGGAGCATTAAAAGTCATGCTATAAATTCTCAGACAACCCAAAGATTCCTTGATGCCCTTCCAGACTGCCTCTGCCTACCCAAGGACGTCAAAGGACAAAAATCAGTTAACCACTTAACCGAGGAACTCAATTTAACCTTGCGCAATACCCTAGATGCAGTTGCACCCCTAAAAATGAAAAACATCTGTCATAAGAAACTAGCTCCCTGGTATACAGAAAATACACGAGCTCTGAAGCAAGCTTCCAGAAAATTGGAACGGAAATGGCGCCACACCAAACTGGAAGTCTTCCGACTAGCTTGGAAAGACAGTACCGTGCAGTATCGAAGAGCCCTCACTGCTGCTCGATCATCCTATTTTTCCAACTTAATTGAGGAAAATAAGAACAATCCGAAATTTCTTTTTGATACTGTCGCAAAGCTAACTAAAAAGCAGCATTCGCAAATGGAGGATGGCTTTCACTTCAGCAGTAATACATTTATGAACTTCTTTGAGGAAAAGATCATGATCATTAGAAAGCAAATTACGGACTCCTCTTTAAATCTGGGTATTCCTCCAAAGCTCCTTTGTCCTGAGTCTGCACAACTCTGCCAGGACCTAGTTTCAAGGGAGATACTAAAGTGTTTTAGTACTATATCTCTTGACACAATGATGAAAATAATCATGGCCTCGAAACCCTCAAGCTGCATACTGGACCCTATTCCAACTAAACTACTGAAAGAGCTGCTTCCTGTGCTTCCACGGCCCTCCTATGTTGAACATAATAAACGGCTCTCTATCCACTGGATGTGTACCAAGCTCACTAAAAGTGGCAGTAATAAAGCCTCTCTTGAAAAAGCCGAATCTTGACCCAGAAATTATTTAAAAAACTATCGGCCTATATCGAATCTTCCATTCCTCTCAAACATTTTAGAAAAAGCTGTTGCACAGCAACTCACTGCCTTCCTGAAGACAAACAATGTATAGGAAACGCTTCAGTCTGGTTTTAGACCCCATCATAGCACTGAGACTGCACTTGTGAAGGTGGTAAATGACCTTCTAATGACGTCAGACCGAGGCTCTGCATCTGTCCTCGTGCTCCTAGATCTTAGTGCCGCCTTTGATACCATCAATCACCACATTCTTTTGGAGAGATTGGAAACCCAAATTGGTCTACATGGACAAGTTCTGTCCTGGTTTAGATCTTATCTGTCGGAAAGATATCAGTTTGTCTCTGTGAATGGTTTGTCCTCTGACAAATCAATTGTAAATTTCGGTGTTCCTCAAGGTTCCGTTTTAGGACCACTATTGTTTTCACTATATATTTTACCTCTTGGGGATGTCATTCGAAAACATAATGTTAAATTTCACTGCTATGCGGACGACACACAGCTGTACATTTCAATGAAACATGGTGAAGCCCCAAAATTGCCCTCGCTAGAAGCCTGTGTTTCAGACACAAGGAAGTGGATGGCTGCAAACTTTCTACTTTTAAACTCGGACAAAACAGAGATGCTTGTTCTAGGTCCCAAGAAACAAAGAGATCTTCTGTTGAATCTGACAATTAATCTGGATGGTTGTACAGTCGTCTCAAATAAAACTGAAGGACCTCGGCGTTACTCTGGACCCTGATCTCTCTTTTGAAGAACATATCAAGACTGTTTCAAGGACAGCTTTTTTCCATCTACGTAACATTGCAAAAATCAGAAACTTTCTGTCCAAAAATGACGCTGAAAAATTAATCCATGCTTTTGTTACTTCTAGGCTGGACTACTGCAATGCTTTACTTTCCGGCTACCCGGATAAAGCACTAAACAAACTTCAGTTAGTGCTAAATACGGCTGCTAGAATCCTGACTAGAACCAAACATTTTTATCATATTACTCCAGTGCTAGCCTCCCTACACTGGCTTTCTGTTAAGGCAAGGGCTGATTTCAAGGTTTTACTGCTAAACTACAAAGCATTACATGGGCTTGCTCCTACCTATCTTTCCGATTTGGTCCTGCCGTACATACCTACACGTACGCTACGGTCACAAGACGCAGGCCTCCTAATTGTCCCTAGAATTTCTAAGCAAACGGCTGGAGGTAGGGCTTTCTCCTATAGAGCTCCATTTTTATGGAATGGTCTGCCTACCCATGTGAGAGACACAGACTCAGTCTCAACCTTTAAGTCTTTACTGAAGACTTATCTCTTCAGTAGGTCCTATGATTAAGTATAGCCTGGCCCAGGAGTGTGAAGGTGAACGGAAAGGCTGGAGCAACGAACCGCCCTTGCTGTCTCTACCTTGCCGGTTCCCCTCTTTCCACTGGGATTCTCTGCCTCTAGCCCTATTACAGGGGCTGAGTCACTGGCTTACTGGTGTTCTTCCATGCCGTCCATGGGAGGGGTGCGTCACTTGAGTCACTGACGTGGTCTTCCTGTCTGGGTTGGCGCCCCCCCCCTTGGGTTGTGCCGTGGCGGAGATCTTTGTGGGCTATACTCGGCCTTGTCTTAGGACGGTAAGTTGGTGGTTGTAGACATCCCTTTAGTGGTGTGGGGGCTGTGCTTTGGCAAAGTGGGTGGGGTTATATCCTGCCTGTTTGGCCCTGTCCGGGGGTATCATCGGATGGGGCCACAGTGTCTTCTGATCCCTCCTGTCTCAGCCTCCAGTATTTATGCTGCAGTAGTTTACGTGTCGGGGGGCTAGGGTCAGTCTGTTACATCTGGAGTATTTCTCTTGTCTTTTCCGGTGTCCTGTGTGAATTTATATATGCTCTCTCTCTTTCTTTCTCTCGGAGGACCTGAGCCCTAGGACCATGCCTCAGGACTACCTGGCATGATGACTCATTGCTGTCCCCAGTCCACCTGGCCATGCTGCTGCTCCAGTTTCAACTGTTCTGCCTGCGGCTATGGAACCCTGACCTGTTCACCGGACGTGCTTGTTGCACCCTCGACAACTACTATGATTATTATTATTTGACCATGCTGGTCATTTTTAACATTTTAACATCTTGACCATGTTCTAATATCCACCCGGCACAGCCAGAAGAGGACTGGCCACCCCTCATAGCCTGGTTCCTCTCTAGGTTTCTTCCTAGGTTTTTTGCCTTTCTAGGGAGTTTTTCCTAGTGAGTTTTTCCTAGCCACCGTGCTTCTTTTACATGCATTGCTTGCTGTTTGGGGGTTTAGGCTGGGTTTCTGTACAGCACTTTGAGATTTCAGCTGATGTACGAAGGGCTATATAAATACATTTGATTTGATTTAAGAACAGCCCTTAGCCATGGTATATTGCCATATACCACACCACCTTGGGCCTTGTTGCTTAAATAGAGCACTGAGTACAAGGCCATTAGCAAGTTTGGTAGGATACTAATGACCATCAGTGTAGTTCTAGAGAAGCCTAGTTACTGTGACTTAACGGTCACGTGGAATTTGAATGCGGTCATGACTGCCGGTATTTATTTATTTATTTAACTAAACAAGTCAGTTAAGAACAAATTCTTATTTTCAATGACGGCCTAGTGGGTTAACTGCCTTGCTCAGGGGGCTTTACCTTGTCAGCTCGGGGATTCGATCTAGCAACCTTTCGGTTACTGGCCCAACGCTCTAACCACTAGGCTACCTGCTGTAAGGCGGTAACACGGTCACCGTAATAGCCCTAGTTACAACACCAAATTAAATCATAGACTGGTGCCACATACTGGTCAAATCAAGGGTGCGAGCTTGAGGGGATGACATGAGGCATTTCTGGAATGATCACCACCGCACTCCATAGGCCCCTGTCAATCCCTTACCAGCCAACATGTACTTGATCGGCTTCCATCGCGCCCTCTAGTTCCCTCTCTCCGCTGTAAACATCTATGTAGGAGAACTGTGTAGGTGAACACAGTAAAGCGGAAGTTCCACGTTGTATTGAAGCGCTAGGCCGGCGGAGCCATTAGCATACTGCTTACACATATCCAGTCCTTTTAGGTATTTTAAAACAGCGAATGGGAGGAGCTAGCTAGGGGGAAAATGGAAGCTGAGGGGGAGGTGTGTGAGGGATACACCTCCAGAGCACCAGACTTAAGAACAGCTGCTCCTGCCAAACTGGAAGCAGAGGGTTGAGCTGAGCCTGAGGACACTGACTTCCCATCCTCCTGGTCTTGGTCTCAGCCAGAAGCACACTGGAGCAGACCCAAATACATTCTTGCCCCCAAATCAACCCAGCACTACGGTCTAAAAACACACACACACACAGTCAGAGGCTCTGTGCACGTTGGTCAGTCTGTCCATGGCTCCAGAGGCCCAGACAAACTAAGTCAATGACACAGCATGTTAGTGTCTTAAAAGTGTGCGTTTGCCACGTGCGAGTACAGTATGTGAGCGCATGAGCATCAGTAGCTTTGTGAGGCATTGAGAGAGAGCATGTGACTATTGCATTGTGTGCACGTGTGAGCATGCAAATATGGGCCTCTGAATGTGTGTTTGTATGTGTGTTACCCTACTTCACCCTCCAAGCTAGTTCATTCTATTAGACTGGCACCACGAGGGGGGAAAAAATAAAAAAGGTGCTCACTCCTCCAAATGATCTAGCTCAGAGGGAAGGAAGATGTATAGCCTGCAGCCTAAAAACAGCTCTACAACGGCATCTGACCAGATCTAGAAAAAATAACACACACCCCTCTCTAACACAGAAACATGATATGCACAGATAAACTCACCAAAAAAATAAATGCCCTCCCACTGTCAACTGTGTTTATTTTCAGCAAACTTAACGTGTAAATAGTTGTATGAACATAACAAGATTCAACAATTGAGACATAAACTGATCAAGTTCCACAGACATGTGACTAACAGAAATGGAATAATGTGTCCCTGAACAAGGGGGGGGGGATCAAAATCAAAAGTAACAGTCAGCATCTGGTGTGGTCACCAGCTGTATTAAGTACTGCAGTGCATCTCCTCCTCAGACTGCACCAGATTTGACAGTTCTTGCTGTGAGATGTCGCCCCACTCTTCCACCAAGGCACCTGCAAGTTCCCGGACATTTCTGGGGGGAATGGCCCTAGCCCTCACCCACTGATCCAACAGGTCCCAGACGTGCTCAATGGGATTGAGATCCGGGCTCTTCGCTGGCTATGGCAGAACACTGACATTCCTGTCTTGCAGGAAATCACGCACAGAGCGAGCAGTATGGCTGGAGGCATTGTCATGCTGGAGGGTCATGTCAGGATGAGCCTGCAGGAATGGTACCACATGAGGGAGGAGGATGTCTTCCCTGTAACGCACAGCGTTGAGATTGCCTGCAATGACAACAAGCTCAGTCTGATGATGCTGTGACACACCGCCCCAGACCATGACGGACCCTCCACCTCCAAATCGATCCCGCTCCAAAGTATAGGCCTCGGCGTAACGCTCATTCCATCGACGATAAACGTGAATCTAACCATCACAACTGGTGAGACAAAACCGCAATTCGTCAGTGAAGAGCACTTTTTGCCAGTCCTGTCTGGTCCACCAACGGTGGGTTTGTGCCCATAGGCAACGTTGTTGCCTGTGATGTCTGGTGAGGACCTGCCTTACAACAAGCCTACAAGCCCTCAGTCCAGCCTCTCTCAGCCTATTGCGGACAGTCTGAGCACTGATGGAGGGATTGTGCGTTCCTGGTATAACTCTGGCAGTTGTTGTTGCCATCCTGTACCTGTCCCGCATGCGTGATGTTCGGATGTACCGATCCTGTGCAGGTGGTCTGCCACTGTGAGGACGATCAGCTGTCCGTCCTGTCTCCCTGTAGCGCTGTCTTAGGCGTCTCACAGTACGGACATTGCAATTTATTGCCCTGGCCACATCTGCAGTCCTCATGCCTCCTTGCAGCATGCCTAAGGCATGTTCATGCAGATGAGCAGGGATCCTGGGCATCTTTCTTTTGGTGTTTTTCAGTCAGTAGAAAGGCCTTTTTAGTGTCCTAAGTTTTCATAACTGTGACCTTAATTGCCTACTGTCTGTAAGCTGTTAGTGTCTTAATGACCGTTCCACAGGTGCATGTTCATTAATTGTTTATGGTTCACTGAACAAGTATGGGGAATAGTGTTTAAGCACTTTACAATGGATATCTGTTAAGTTATTTGGATTTTTTTCGAATTATCTTTGAAAGACAGGGTCCTGAAAAAGGGACGTTTCTTTTTTTGCTGAGTTTATATCCACACACAGTCAACTCCCCCCAGGTCTCAAAACCTTATTTACAATCAGCCATCTTGTTAAGCATGTTGGAGCAATACATGTCAACATTTTCTAAAGTAGACACCATAAATGGACTGCTCTGACCAGGTCACTGCTGAACTGTACAGACTAAGACCCTACATAGCTCACAGGCTTGTGAGCAGGGTCACCAAGCTTGTTTTCAGGACAACCAGTGAGCTTTCTGTAGCCCCTGTACAGGTGAACACTAGAGGGCAGTCAAACTCTGAATCACCAGCCCAGAGGCCTTTGTCCTGGACAACCTGAACAGGGAAATTAGGGAATTTGGAAGAGAGTACACTGTTGGGAATAACTTATTTGTGCAGAAATAAGTAACAGGTTTGGAATTTGACCTGTGTATCAGGGTTGAATTCAATTTCTCTTCAATTCAGTCAATTGAAATTCTGTTGAAAATACATTTAAATGAATCTCAGGAATTGAAATCCCTGTTTTCAGTGTGTCCAGGAGAGAGCGGTGTTAAGCTGCGGCCTGTGTTGTTAGGTAAAGGTGGGTATCGGCAGGCGAGGCCCCAAACAGAGCCTCTTACCATAAGTACCATATTCAGCTGGGCTGGTGCCTGGGTAGAAGCCTGGGGTGCCCGGGTACTGCTGGGGGGTGGCCACGTACGTTGACCGGTACTGAGGGAGAGAGACATGTCAGAATGGTTTAGATATAAGACCTAAACGTACATTGTAGAGTGTTCCCCAAGCCCAGAGGATTCAAGGCAAGCTAAAGCTCAACTACAGAACAACAACGAGTAGGATGGAAAAGGTGTTAAGACAGTCTGCCAACTTGTACTTGATATAACTCATTCAACACACCTCAACCTTTCTTTATCCCACACACACACACTTTAGTGTGGTTTTGATGGCCAACCAGCTGTGGCAGGCCTACCTCTCCTAACGTCTAACATACACCTCTCCCTCAAACACACAGTAACACCCATCCTGCTCTCTCTCTGTGGTGTTTAAATCACTGCACAATCAGGAAGGAACTGGAGGGTCAGCTGATCACCTGGCCATGGCCAGGGGGGGGGAGGGGCTTTTGTCCCAACACTGGCTCCATAGAGCAGAGGCCAGACTCAGCAGAATTTGTCTGACTCAGGTCACCAGGGGGAGGCAGGCCACTCCATGTGGGGCCTCCCTCACAGACAGGGAGTGGAACTGCATTGTTAGTTTCTACCAGGCCTACTTCCAAATAGCATTTATTTTCTTCCCAAATACCATAGCGGCACTTGATTGAGCTTGCCTGGCGCAAAGGAGCCAATGGAACAGTCCCAAAAGGTATAGTGAATGTCTGAGTAAAGAGAATGAGAGTGGCCCCTAGTAAAGATGGAGAACCCTGTAGGAAGGGGTGGGGTTGTGTTTACCTGTCCGGGTATGAAGTAGGCGGGGCCCTGTTGGTTGGGGAAGGGGATCTGCTGTGAGGGGATCATCATCATCATCTGTTGGCCCGGCTGGTAGACATGTGTGGGCGCCACGGGCCTCGGCGTGCTGCTGGGGGGCACCCGGGGGGCATTGCTGGGCAGACTGGGACGGCTGTAGTACGACTGGAGAGAGGAAGAGAAGATGAGGCAGTAGGAGAGAAGAGAGGGGCAAGTTATGGAAGTGTCACATGTCCATAAGTCTCCTCTTTTGTAAAAATGTTGAACAATAAAATTCAACTCAACTTTAAAAGGGCTATTATATTTCCCCTTGCCAGTTAATACTAAAACAATTTCAACGAGCTGTTCAGGCACTTTAACAGCCTGTTCATAAAGGCAGAACCCAAACTGCTAAAAAAACGAATATTACTAGAATGTTCTGTGTTGCTTCATTTACATTGCGATGAGACTCTTCAAGCAAAACGGAAGCCAAAAGAATGACGACAGGACCACAGGCAGGAACAACTAGACAGACCTCTTTTCCAGGAGTCTAAGCGTTACCTGCAGTGACCTGAATCCTCCCTTCAGCAGCACATCACCCAGACACCACGTGAACACACACACGCAAGCGAGAGAGGGGGGGAGTGAGAGGGGAGGGAGAGAGAGGTGGAACAAGAGGGAGTGAGAGCGGCAGTCAGTTAAGTTGACAGAAAGCAGAGAACCTTCCCCTTCCCCCACCATACACCACGTGAACACACACACACACACACGGAAGCAAGAGAGAGGAGGAAAGGGAGTGAGAGCGGCAGTCAGTTAAGTTGACAGAAAGCAGAGCCCACCACCACCACCACCCAGCAGTGAATTAACAAGCAGCATGCAAAAATGCAGAACACATCCTAGTCCATTAAAGATGCAGGTGTGTGCGTAACTGTCCATGTGCAAAGCTAACATAGAGCACGGAGTCTGTGTGTGAGTAACTGTCCATGTGCAAAGCTAACATAGAGCACGGAGTCTGTGTGTGAGTAACTGTCCATGTGCAAAGCTAACATGGAGCACGGAGTCTGTGTGTGCGCGTGTCAGGGTTTTCGTTAAGAAAATGTGGCTCCGGACATTTGACCGGAAACATTTTAATGAAATTAAAAATCTCATTTTGATTACGGTAATTCATGTTAACAGAACATGCAAGTCGAGAATGCAATGATGTGCGCTCCTTCTTACCGAATTCTGATGTGCACTTTGAACTTGGCAGAATAACTGTCCACAAGTAACGAACAGCAAAATCATGAGCCTATGTCAATCTACTACAGAAGAAAAGTTTAGGCAGCCTATTCTATTGGTCAGCTTGTCTCGAAAAAAGTAGCCTATTGAAAACGGACTCGGGACAGTTGTGGGCGATAGATCATAAATTCATACAGCCAGTAGGCCTAGGCTACTGAATTACAAATAAATGGGTCTGAAGCAACAGATCAGAATGTATAGCTTAAAAATGTTGATAAACATTTCTTCACATTATAAGCGCAGCAATGAGCACAGGGCAACACGCGGAGGTTTGTTCCATAATGCAATTAGTGGGAAAACAGTTGTCAAAAGGGCACTACACATGCAAGCAGTTTCACGTGAAAGATGAAAATCTCCATTAGAAAGTTTGAAATCTCTCAAGGGCTACTCTGAAGCAAGGTAAGACATGCCTCAATATACCCAACAAAAATATAAACATGTAAAGTGTTGGTCCCATGTTTCATGAGCTGAAATAAAAGATCCCAGACATTTTACATACGCACAAAAAGCTTAATTCTCTTCAATTTGGCGCATAAATGTGTTCACATCCCTGTTAGTGATCATTTCTCCTTTGCCAAGATAATCCATCCACCTGACAGGTGTGGCTTATCAAGAAACTGATTAAACAGCATGATCATGACACAGGTGCACCATTGGCCGGGGACAATAAAAGGCCACTAAAATGTGCAGTTGTCACAGCACAATGCCACAGATGTCTCAAATTGAGGCAGCGTGCAATTGGCATGCTGATTGCAGGAATGCCCACCAGAGCTGTTGCCAGAGAACTGAATGCTAATTTCTCTACCTTAAGCCACCTCCAACATCGTTTCAGAGAACTTGGCAGTACATCCAACCGGCCTCACAACCGCAGACCACGTGTAACCACGCCAGCCCAAGAGGATGGCTGATGTTTTACATGCCCGTAAACAATTGTGCTATTTTGCAACGTATTTTTTTACATTGTGTTCCTGCTACCGTCTCTTATGAACGAAAATAACTTCTGGACATCAGAACTGGGATGACTCACCACGAACTGGAATAAGCTATTTCCTTTAACGAGTCGGACGAGTAAGATATACTGCTCTCCCGGGAACAGGCCCAGATCCCAGTCATTTGCATGAAGAAAAGACGGAGGGAAAGAGGATACAGATCAAGCTGCCTTTTGAGAATCTGTAGATGAGCGAGAACTACCACTGCCATAAATTCTACTTGCTAACATGCAATCATTGGAAAATAAAATTGATGACCCACGACTACCCTAGCAACGAGACATTAAGAACTGTAATATCTTATGTTTCACCGAGCCGTGGCTGAACGACTATATGGATAATATAGAGCTGGAGGGATTTTTAATGCACTGGCAGAACAGAGAAGCTATGTCTGGTAAGACGAGGGGTGGGGGTGCGTGTCTTTTTGTCAATAACAGCTGGTGAACGACGTCTAATATTAAAGAAGTCTCGAGGTATTGCTCGCCTGAGGTAGAGTACCGTATGATAAGCTGTAGATGACACCATCTACCAAGAGAGTTTTTATCTATATTATTCGTAGCCATCTGTATACCACCACAGACCGATGCTGGCACTATGACCATACTCAACCAACTCTATAAGGCCATAAGCAAACAAGAAAATGCTCACCCAGAAGTGGCGCACCTAGTGGTTGGGGACTTTAATGCAGGCAAACTTACATCCGTTTTACCTCATTTCTACCAGCATGTCACATGTGAAACCAGAGGAATTCCTGCTTACAAGCAAAAACTAAGGTAGCCTAGTGGTTAGAGTGTTGGGCCAGCAACTGAAAGGTTGTTAGATCAAATCCCTGAGCAGACAAAGTAAAAATCGTTCTACCCCTGAACAAGGCAGTTAACCCACTGTTCCTAGGCAGTCATTGTAAATAAGAACGTGTTCTTAATTAACTTGCCTGGTTAAAAAAAAAAGTTTTTATAAAGTAACCTTTATTTAAATCACTCAATACGGAAGTGGTCAGATGACACGGATGCTACGCTACAGGACTGTTTTTCTAGCACAGACTGGAATATGTTCCGGGATTCATCCAATGGCATTGTGGAGTACACCACATCAGTCACCAGCTTCATCATTAAGTGCATTGACGACATCGTCCCCACAGTGACCGTACGTACATATCCCAACCAAAAGCCATGGATTACAGGCAACATACGCATCAAGCTAAAGCTGCCGCTTTCAAGGAGCAGGATACTAATCCGAATGGCAATAATAAATCCCACTATGCCCTCAGACGAACCATCAAACAAGCAAAGTGTCAACACAAGATTAAGATTGAATCCACACCGGCTACGACGTTCGTCGGATGTGGCATTCTTGAAAACTATTACGGACTACAAAGGGAAACCCAGACGCGAGCTGCCAAGTGACGCGAGCCTACCAGACCGCCTTAATTCCTTTTATGCTTGCTTCGAGACAAGCAACACTGAAGCATGCACAAGAGCACCAGCTGTTCTGGATGACTGTGTGATAACGCTCTCGGTAGCCGATGTGAGCAAGACCTTAAAAAAACAGGACCAACCTCTCCCTGACTGAGTCTGTAATACCTACATGTTTCAAGCAGACTACCATAGTCCCTGTGCCAAATTAAGCGAAGGTAACCTGCCTAAATGATTACCGCCCCGTAGCACTCACGCCGGTAGCCATGAAGTGCTTTGAAAGGCTGGTCATGGCTCACACCACATGCACCCTCCCGGATACCCTAGACCAGGTATTTGCAAACAGGGGTACGCGTTCTCCGTCAGGGGGAACGCCAAATAAAAATATGATTCACATGAAGAAGAAAAAACTATACCGGGAAAAAAAATGAAACTTCCCCCCCCCCCCTTACATTTTCAAACATATTTTCTAGCGGGGCTATACATTTGGGTGAGTTTTGTTCCCCCCTCCCTAGCCTGAGTAGCCTAGTTTCACTTCCAAAAATAAAATTAAACCATCTAGGGTTCAACGAAATAACAAGTGTCAAATACAGATAGTCAAATAATTAACATCCAATCACATAAACCGTTACTCTCTCGCGGGAATTCCACTAACGGTCCGTTTGAAGCCAAACGTAGCTGCTGCTCATTCCGTTTGTTTGAAAATGGATAACAAAAAGGCCCGCGTCCATAGACGCACATACCAGCTCTACTGGTAGTACTGCAACAACCAGCAGTACTATACCTGCATCTGTCGATGACAAGTTATTCTGCTTCCACGAGCACATCCAATGCTAGCATCAGATATTTCTACATTTGTTGTTAGCCCAGCTAGCATGGACACTGACAGTTGTGAATATGATGCAGCTGAAGAGCTACTGCCCCCTCATCCGGGAAAGCACCAAACAGATAGGGACGTTGGACCATTCAAGAGGCGCAAATATGATGAGATCTACATTGATTTGGGGTTCACTTATATTGGGAGTAGTGCCTTTCCTCAGCCACAAAAGTACTAATCTCACAACTCGATGAAAACTTCACTCTTGCGCAGACATTTAAAAACAAAACATGCCAATTTGAAAAATAAGCCGCAGGAGTTTGAGTGAGAATAAAGACGACTTTCGAGTAGTAAGACATGTATAAAAGCAACAGATACCATTAATAAGAAGGGTCTAGAAGCGTCTTATATGGTGAGCTACCAAGTGGCTAGGACAGGCAAGCCCCATACTATTGTGGAGGACTTCATTCTTCCTGCTGCCGCAGATATGTCTGGGACAATGCTGGGGGGAAATGCAAAAAACTATACAGACAATTTCTTCAACAAACACTGTTTCACGACGCATCAGTGACATGGCAGGAGATGTTTTGAAACAATTACTGCTTCGCATACAAGCCAGTGAATTCCATGCATTAGAGCTGGATGAGTCAACAGACATGGCGGGCCTGGCACAGCTCCTGGTATATGTCCGTTACTTTTATGGGGCTTAATTAAGGAAGACATCCTCTTCAGCAAACCAGCAAACCACTGGAAAACAGGACAACAGGAGAGGATATTTTTAAAGTACTGGACAGCTTTGTGACATCAAATATATCTGTACTGATGGCACATAAGCCATGACAGGGAGACATAGTGGAGTGGTAACGCGCGTGCAAGCAGTTGCTCCCGACGCCACTTGGGTACACTGCAACATCCACAGGGTACACTGCCAAGAGAATGCCTGACAGCTTGAAAGGCATTTTGGACACTACAGTGAAAATGGTTAACTTTGTTAAAGTAAAGCCCCTGAACCATCGTGTATTTTCTGCACTATGCAATGATATGGGCAGCGACCACGTAACGCTTTTACAACACACAGAAGTGCGTTGGTTATCAAGGGGCAAAGTATTGACACGTTTTTTTGAATTGAGAGACGAGCTTAAAGTTTTCATTACTGACCATCATTTTCACTTGTCTGACCGCTTGCATGATGATGAGTTTCTCACACGACTGGCCTATCTGGGTGATGTTTTTTCTCACCTGAATGATCTGAAGCTAGGATTACAGGGACTCTCCGCAACTATATTCAATGTGCGGGACAAAAATTGAGGCTAAGAAGTTGGAGCTCTTTTCTGTCTACATTAACAAGGACAACGCACAGGTCTTTCCATCATTGTATGATTTTTTGTCTGCAAATGAACTCAAGCTTACGGACAATGTCACATGTGATATAGCGAAGCACCTGAGTGAGTTGGGTGCGCAATTACGTAGGTACTTTCCCGAAACGGACGACACAAACTGGATTCGTTATATCTTTCATGCCCTGCCTCCAGTCCACTTACCGATATCTGAACAAGAGAGCCTCAACGAAATTGAAACAAGCGGTTCTGTGAAAATTTAATTTAAATCAGAAGCCACTGGCAGATTTCTGGATTGGGCTGCGCTCAGAGTGCCCTGCCTTGGCAAATTGCGCTGTTCAGACACTGATGCCCTTTGCAACCACGTACCTATATGAGAGTGGATTCTCGGCCCTCACTAGCATGAAAACTAAATACAGGCACAGACTGTGTGGAAAATGATTTAAGACAGACTCTCTCCAATACAACCCAACATTGCAGAGT
The DNA here is from genome assembly GCF_901001165.1 of Salmo trutta. NCBI lineage: Eukaryota > Metazoa > Chordata > Actinopteri > Salmoniformes > Salmonidae > Salmo > Salmo trutta. The sequence continues at coordinate 74,346,352 of NC_042969.1, forward strand.
TATGTGCATCCTTTCAAGCACAACCTTCACCCTTTCAAATACCCGTCATTATCCTGTGGTGAGCTATATTTTCTATTTAACTAGGCAAGTCAGTTAAGAACAAATTCTTATTTTACAACGATGGCCTAGGAACAGTGGGTTAACTGCCTTGTTCAGGGGCAGAATGACAGATTTTTACCTTGTCAGCTCGGGGATTCGATCGAGCAACCTTTAGCTTACCGGCCCAACTCTCTAACCACTAGGCTACCTGCCGCCCCTATTCACAATTTTCGATGAACAAGTAAGGTTTTATATGTAAGATGGCTAAATAAAGAGCAAAGTTATTGATTATTCTATTATAATTTGTGCCCTGGTCCTATAAGAGCTTTGTCACTTCCCACGAGCCGGGTTGCGACAAACTCATACTCATTCTTATGTTTAATAAATGTATTGTATAGAGTGTGTGGCAGGCTTACAATGATGGCAAAAAACAACATTTGAGAGTGTGCTGACCCTGGTGCTGGAGGGGGTACGCAGCTGGAGGTTGAATGTTTGAAGAGGTACGGGACTATACAAAGTTTGGGAACCACTGTTCTAGACCCACTCCAATTTGCATACCGCCCCAACAGATCCACAGATGACACAATCTAAATTCTGAAAACTAACCTATAGACCGAAAAGCATGACCAGTCAAATATATTTCCATCAATGAATAGGCAAAAAAGGATTACATTCTTCTCCTGGACAACTAACTGGCCAGAGACAATTTTATTTATTGTTGTTTCTGCCATTACCAGCTAACGGAAACCCTGGTGTGTGTGAACATAAGTTCCCAATGAATGCGGTCCTCAGAGACAAGACATCCCAGAATACTTTCTGAATAGGATTCTACAGCAGATTCAATCTCTTAGTCTCCCATATTAAACATGAGTAGGTTTTAGAACATTCAGTGCTCAGAAACAGTTCAGGAAGACAGGAAATGCAAGTGAAGAGAACTCCACACTGCCCATAATTCCAACCCAGCCCACCCAAATCAGACAGTTAGTACCTGTTGGTGTAAAGCACGGGGCACGGGGGCGAACTAGAAAAGGAGGGCAAGACAGGTCACAGGTCAGAGGTTAAACCCACATAGGACACCAGCTGAAGAGCAGCGGATACAACCTTCCTCCATAACCACACACACAGATAGGAAGGCAGGGAGCAGGGATTAACAAGAGGATTCAGAACACAATACAAGTCTCATCTGAGATCTGACATGCTGATTTTGCCTTCCAGCAGTAACGTTGACAGGTTGGAGGGTGGAACGTACACACACTGGGCGCTAAAACAGTATGAGATGGAATCAACAGCAGAGCTCAGTTGTAGGAAAGAGTGAGAGTTGGCATGTAGCATAATCTACATTCCTACCAATGGATTAAGATACTGCACTACAGAGAAGCATCTGACTGCTGAAATAATAAGTAATGTCAAGAGGTGAAGCTGTGGGGTGACGGACATGTGTACCTGTCGGGGCTGTGGCGCTGGGTTCATTTGTGAAGGTGGGGTGGCAAAGACAACAGAGGGGGGCTGTCCAGGAGGGAAGGTGGGCTGTGAAAGGGAGAGGAAAAGAGGAAATGAGGGGAGAGACCATGATCAACAATATGGTTACTGTTTTAAGCTCCAATCTTGTGGTTTGTCCAATCTAAACAGACAGTAGATTCCCCTTACTAGCTGGAGTCCGGGGGAGGGGGCAGGGTGGGGTCGCGTTATAGTCTGTGGTGCTTTATTCATTTCATGTGGTTCTGCATGGGTGCACTCGGACCTGTACAGAAATCTGAGAGGAGAAATAACAGAATGGAGGAGGTGAAGAGAAAAATCAGTGATGAACTAGAAGAGAGCGAAAGACCAAGAGAATGGTGTTTAGGCTTTGTTGATCAGCACTCACACTTTGAACCGTGTTTAGTCCCAGGAACGGGAGCAAGGATCTGTGGTGTGCCAACGTAGTGGTCGTCTGTCCTCTGATCAACCTATCAGAGAGAGAGAGGGTGAAAGGTAAGATTGTCATCTCAGTTATGAGTCTAATGGTTTTGTACACAGGGGATACAATCCTATTCTTCAGGAGACAGGCATATTGTCTAGGGCTGGGAATTGCCAGGACCTCACGATTCGACATTTAGGTGCCAATACAAAATTGCGATTCTATATGTACGCTATTGCGATTCGATTGCAAGTTGATGTTCTAAACATACCTATTGCATACAATATGTCTGCTGCAGAGATGAGAGATTAAGAGAAAATGAGTTTAGTCATGGAAATAAATAGTGTTGAAAACATGTTGGCTCACTATTTAAAAAGGAGAACAAGGAATAGGATGAAAAATACCAGCGTTTTGACACAGGTACAGCAGACTAGAGTTCAAAAATAGGGCTTAGGTGTTGGGTGGGGGCGTGGCCAATGGAGCGGTCGCTGACCGAACATTTTAGGCCTTCCTGTTGGCCGCAGTCACAAAATATCGCCTTTTTAAAGCTAATTACCTGCAATTCTACACATCTCGCCATGGGGCTGAGAGAACAGTTTCAGTTTTAAAGCAGATTTCCAGCAATTCTACACATTTTGCCATGGCTTATGCTATCTGAGTGACTCAAACATAACAAAATTGGCCCCATGCCAATGGAGGCCCCAGGCAACAACAAAAAATATCTTCTCCATCCTTCCTATTGTCCCGATGGCCCCTGGGTGAAACCCAACATTGTTTACTCCTAAAGTAACAGTAAACGCAGACTGCCCTGCCACACAAAGAGCAATGGGGAAAAGCCCCAAATCATGCTGAGTCCATGTTTTTTAAAAGGGAAATTACACTTCTGTCAGGTGAAAGAAGCCAAAACAGAAAAACTGACTGTTAGAGAAGAAAAGCACACTAGACAAACCCAGCACCTTAAAAAAAAAGTGACTGTCGGAACAGCAAACTTAGACATTTTCCACTGACACTACCACACCCTGGGGGAGTTGGAAGGGAAATGGCAATGTCTCTAAAAAGGAGGTGCTGGTTGATTAAGGTCAGAAACAGAGAGTGAGATTGTGCAGAGTTGACACTCCAGGGCGATAAAGGGCTCTCCACAGTCTATGCAAACGGAGGTCCGTTTACGTCAAGTTCTAGAAATTCAGCCGCACAAATGTACATAGAACTACATAGTGATGCAAACAGACCTACATTGGCTTCTGTTGCATAGACTCCTTTAGAGGGTCTCCCTGTGCTCAACCTGACAGCAAGACAGCCAATGAAAGACTGCTTCACCCTGTGGGGAGAGACCCATGTTTTCCAAAGGGGACCCTGGGACACACCCTGTAGCAGAGACCTAAAGCTGTTCCCTGAGAAAGGGATGGATGGGGAGCACTTCACATACATGAAGGCTACAGTTGAGTTCCCTGATGACAATGATGACAATAAACAGTGATGACAATAAACAGTACCTTCGGAAAGAATTCAGACACCTTGACTTTTTACACATTGTTACGTTACAGCCTTACTCTAAAATGGATTGAATAGTTTCTTTTTTTTACCTACACACAATACCCCATAATGACAAAGCAAAAACAGGTTGACATTTTTGCTAATTTATATACATTTAAAAAAATGAAATACCACATTTACATAAGTATTCAGACCCTTTACTCAGTACTTTGTTCAAGCACATTTGGCAGCGATTACAGCCTTGAGTCTTCTTCGGTATGTTGCTACAAGATACGCACACCTGTATTTGGGGCGTTTCTCCCATTATTTTCTGCAGATCCTCTCAAGCTTTGTCAGGTTGGATGGGGAGCATTGCAAAACAGCTATTTTCAGGTATCTCCAGAGATGGTCAATCGGGTTCAAGTCCGGGTTCCGGCTGGGCCACTCAAGGACATTGAGACTTCTCCTGAATCATGTTCAATCAATTGAATTTAACACAGGTCGACTCGCGTGTGCGAGTGGTGCAAAATAAATGTACACGTTATTCAACCATTGCGCGACAACTGCTCACGAGTGTGTTGTGACGCTCAACGCGCTGCAAGTGTGACGCTCTATTTGTGACGCTCAACGCGCTGCAAGTGTGACGCTCTATTTGTGACGCTCAACGCGCTGCAAGTGTGACGCTCTATTTGTGACGCTCCGCACGCTGCAAGTCCTGCCGCTCAAATCTCCTCATTGGTTTTTAGGAGCATATACCCACGTGGGCGACTGAAAGATGAACTTAAGTCCACACTCCAGTTGGTGGTGGTAATGCACCATAAAGTTGGTTGCCAACCGCCATATAAAGTCCGAAGATGAAAAAGAAGCAGGAGAGACGACGAGAAACAAATTCAATTTACCTTTTTATCTGTGGATTAATTGTCGGCGGAAGACCTTGTGCATTTCAGGTAAAATAACAACCCAATGTTTATATCCCAGGACAAATTAGTTAGCAATAGGAAGCTAGCCAGCTAAATTGCCATACATGTTTAATGCTTTTCAACCTGTCCCCAACTTAATATAATTGGTTCAGTGTTTGTTTTGATATTTCAACCTGCGTGTCCTGATCGCATCTGGTGTGGGGGGGGGGGGGGGGGGGGGGAAATCAACATGCTGCAGAAATGTTTCGGTACCCTTTGACAGATCTGTGCCTCGACACAATCCGGTCTCAGCGCTCTACCTCATGGCTTGGTTTTTGCTCTGACATGCACTGTCAACTGTGGGACCTTATATTGACAGGTGTGTGCCTTTCCAAATTATGTCCAATCAATTGAATTTAACACAGGTGGACTCCAGTCAAAACATCTCAAAGATGATCAATGGAAACAGGATGCACCTGAGCTCAATTTCAAGTCTCATAGCAAAGGGCCTGAATACTTATGTAAATAAGACAGCTGTTTTCTAAAAACCTGTTTTCATATTGCCATTATGGGGTATTGTGTGTAGATTGCTGAAATTTTTTTTTTATTTAACCCATTTTAGAATAAGGCTGTAACGTAACAAACTGTAGAAAAAGTCAAGGGGTCTGAATACCTTCCAAAGGCACTGTAGTGTGTGCATATACTAAACCATATATAAACCATATGTATCCTACTCCCACAGCGATAGTGCTGCAGTGCAGAACTGACTAGGCAGGGTAGCCCAAGGGACCAGGGGTTGGAGGGAGATATTTGAAACCCAGCCAAGACCACACCAACCAGGCCCAGTCATCTGAGCTGGCCTGACAGGTAGCAGAGAGAGCGGGATAAGTGTGTGTGGGGTCATTCAAGTTCAACCACCAGTGCAACAGAGACCATGCATAACCCCAACATGACCTAGTGAGGGTGGGAGCACAGAGCTGTCGCCTTAACAAGGCTGATAAAAGTGTTTGTTTGCGTGTGTAACTATGCACTAGTAGTGGATAATTCTAGCTGTGCGTACAGTAGCATCACAGTAAGTTCACAAAATGTTTTGTTATGCAGTCTCAACCCCCAAGAGTGCTTCAGGTAAATACTAAACAGTGGCATTGACATGTTGATTTAGTTGCCAGCCTCCGATTCGCAGACATTCAGATATAATTTAGCGTACGTGATACTCGGCTTTAAAGAAACTGTACTACCTGGATGGACATGCAAACACACTAGCTTGCACGACCTTTGAAACGTCTGTTGCTATGAGTTACCATGCTTTAGAGTTTTACAGTATCAGCCAGATCAATAGGCCTATGGCAGTGCCACACAAAAAAAATGTATGTCTGATGGAAAGGAAGGAAACAAGACATCACTCACATCATTTTTCTATGTAAACCATAGCTTAATATATAATAAGCCTTACGGGGGACATCGGGGGGCAATTGGCTCTGGATTGTTGTGGTCTGTCTTGTCCTAAAATTCTTGCTACAATGACCTCATTCCTATCACTACTCATCAGCCAGATCCCATCCCAGAGAGCATTTTAAATTCAAATGTGATAAAGAACAACTTTACATCTGTTGGGAAGAATTTAATGACAAACACTGTTCTCTGTACATTGGATTTGGATTATCAACAACATTCAGATCACAGGTGAGTGATCTCATTTTCTACATCAGGACATCCTAACCCTTTTCACCCAGGACCAGACAGGTGTGTACCCTAAGTGGCACTGTGGTCTAAGGCACTGCATCTCAGTGCAAGAGGCATCACTACAGTCCCTGGTTCAAATCCAGGCTGTATCACACCCGACAATTGGCTAAATGACAATGGTGGCAAACTTGGCGAGCTAAAGCAGTTATTGGTTACTGATCATCACACTTCCACTAGTATTATTGTTATTATTTACAATGACTAACTCAACATGAAACCAAAGCTATTCGGAAAAAGGTATTTGGTAGAGGACTAATAATGGGGCACATCTGGGATCATGGCTCGCCTGCCTCGAGGCTCACGAGCTTCTCTGAATCGGCATCCATTTTGAGCCGAGGTTCTCAGCCAAATTCACTTGTCCGTAAACGCCGTATATCGGCACTCGCTTCTCTAATGCAGATGTTACTACAACAGAAAGACAACCTATCGGACATCCTTGCCAAACAAAACCAGACATTTGAGCGAATGTCAATTGAATAATTTCCTACGCTACGTTATCCTCTTAACATTAATGTACAAGCCACACCGGTCATTTTTCATTCCCGCACAACATACATAGTTACACTTTCACAGGACAACAAAAAAGCAGACCTGACGACTGTCACACAATACACACAGTAATATTGCTAACCACATGCATGTAGGCTACGGATAGTGGATAACTTCCAAACCCTCAGTTCTGCCAAGTCCTGATAACGTGAGACGAAAAGGCGTGTCGGATGGCAACGCTGTGCGGCGCCATGTTGTTCAAACAGCTTTTCGCTCGTCACTAGTTACCACAGCCACAAAGTCATAAACACCGCCTATTTATACAATTTACCCTAACCACCGCGCTAGCCTTAAATTAAGAACAAAAAGATAATGTGTCTTACATTTTTTTACGATATAGCCAATTCAACTTTGTGGCTGTGTTAACTAGCTAGTTGCAACCAGCTTTTTCCCAAGCCAACTTGAGTTACCACGTGGTTGGTTTTCAGGCTTTAGCGAGCGCAGTAAGTGTGGCACAGTGCACACGCAGCAGCCGGCTTCTTGTTCTCCTCTATTCTCTTAACGGATTTAGATGATCTAATTTGCCTGTTTTCAGCTTTGTTTGATTGCCAACTCTTATAACAAACCCTAAAGTGCATATGATTACATGCAGGCTGCAAGCAAGTAGTTGGTGATGGACGTTCCACTCCGTTCTCTTATATTGAAGCGGATATGTGAACGAAGTTGAGCGTTCCTCAGCTAACAAGCGGTCTCCCAAATACCGAAAAGATGGAAACTAACGCCTGTGGCAACTACTACCAGTAAACTGATCAGCATCAGTGCCATTTCAACCGTAGGGTAGCATCCTCGTCATGCTGTGTCATCATCTGAACATGACGCAAGGAACGAACTTGCCAATGTGAATCCTACCACACTGGCCATACATAAGCAGTATGTATTCTCAGTTAACTAAGATCCCACAATATCACATCCCTCTGTCAAATTACACACGCCACCTAAATGTGGGCTATATGCCGCGTTCAAAACAGGGAACTCGGAAATATCCTACTTTGGCGTGTTCAAAACAAAAGGGAACAAAAAAAAACGAGCCCCAACTGAGAAAACCCATTTTGAACAGTCATCCAGTCGGACACTTTCTAAGGCTAAGACTTTCCGACCTGAAGAGCATTGGCGTCATGACTTGACCTCTTTTTCCGAGTTCCCAGTTGTCTAGAAAGCACCACATAGCTAGCTAACACTGGTTACAACACAGCCATGCGGACTGGGAAGGCGACAAAACGCTGCATGCATAACCAGCACCAGCTAACTACCGGTACGTCAACTTTAGTTCTTTAACTATTGGGTTCAATGTCCATTCCTCAAGAATAAAGTAACATATGGCATAACAAGCAATCATTCACCCACAAACCGAGAAAAGCATAGGACAGTTTCTCATAACGTTAACAAATCCAACTGAAGTTAGCTTGCTACCTCAAATCAATACCAAGCCAGCTAGCGGCTGCATATAGAAGATTTCTTACCATAAATTTGCTAAATGTTGAAGGATATTGGCTAGCTAATAAAGTGATTCAAAATGATGTCGAAACCTTCTGCCTTCGTCAATTCTATTTCGTAAGCTAACGTTTATCACCTCCTAGGACTTAGGAAGGGGGTGTCCTATCCCTTTTTGGGGTGGGGGTTGGTCGGGCTAGCAGAGGAAAAATCAGTCTGGAAAAGGAGCGACAACTCGATCCCCCAGATCGATCTACTGGGTTTAAAGTCCATTTAAAAGCGCGGATGAGTGCTGATTGTCAATTCGTTTATCACAGTTCTGAACTAGCAAAGAATATAGTTGAAACCCTAACATTTACCTTTCTCTCCTTCAGTCCGCAGTCGGACGGAATGGACTGTCCCGGAAGCCGGTAGTCAAATTCCGGTTTAATCACAGTCATGTGACAGGGACGCCGGTGTGATTTTAGCTACAAGTTTTAGTTAACGATGAACTGCTGAACCACAAACTAATGTACAGTATTCGTTTAACATTTAACTTATTCATATACACACACACACAAACTCGTCGGTTGATTTTGCTTGCATGGGCGTAGCCAGAGTCTTGACTGTGCAGTCATAAGTTTCATGTGTAAAATGTATGTTTTTAATATGCATTCTTTCATTACATGTGTATTTCAAATGTTCAATAAAATGTGTCCATTGTCTGCAACATCCAGCAGTCCAGCAGGTATTCATACCTTTGCTGCAGTGAGGGTTCATGACCAGTGTCACCTCAGTTCCCCCTTGCCCCTGCTCAGTTTCATAATTAGCCATCCAGATCTGCAGGCTGTTATAAAGCATCATAACAAATGACTGCTCTTTCAGAAACTTGTCCCTCATATGACAAACAGACCTGGTGATAGACAATTCCACCAAGTGGATCTGAAACTTTTATTTTAACCTTTTTTACAGTACTGTAACAAAACAAAATAAAAAAAACTGGATGATGAAGACATTTTCCATGCTCTAATTACAAAAGGAGGTTGTCATGGGTGGGGAAAGAGAAACTGGTTGTAGTATTGATGTGGACTGAGCTTATGTTGTTCATCAGCCCAATTCAGATATTTTTTTCGCTAAATCAGCTCTGAAAAATATCAGATGTGATTGGTCTAAAGACCAATTAGTAGGGAAAGTATCAAACCGGGAGAGGCTGAACACTTCCTTCCTGATGGCTGACCCTAGATCAGTTATATTGTGGAGGCTGAAAGAGATGGTGTAATACATTTATGTGGAACTGATCCTAGATCAAAGAGGAAACTAATTTAATTTAAACAGTGAATGAGGTCCCAGTTTCCACTCCCTGCTCCAGTCAGTTTGGCCACCCAGAACACAACCATATTTTCACAGGATGGAGAGAAGCTGTTGACAAGAGAAAGAGAGGGGTAGGCCTTCCTGTCTCTTTTCAGTCATGGAATAAAGTACTAAAACATGAGGTCTAAAAGAGCCAGGGAGGGCTACCCCTGCTACCAATGAGGGCCCACTAAGGAGAGTAGGGTGGGTACCAGGGGAGGACAGTAGGGGGAAATCTAGGCATCGTAGTTGGGGTTCTTGCGGAGGATGACGAAGCCCTCCAGGATGGGGGTGACGGGGAGATACTCCTCTGTGGCCAGCTCTGCCCTCTCTCCATGGGCCAGGAGCACCGGCGTGGTGTGGGTCTGGAAACCTGTGATGGCTTTGGGCTTACCGGCCTGGCCAACCACGTCCACCGCCTATGGACCAATTACATACATCAACCATGAGGTCGAATCCACTCCGCCATCATCTTATAGGATTTCATCTTGAGAGTGAAAAGCACTTGCACATCTAGACGTTACTTCGCATTGGAGATGTTCAACCATTGTTAAAATTAAGATCTCCAGTACATTTCACTTGCAAAGCGTCACATCGTGCTAACGTTTTGGCCTTCGTCACACCATCTAGGCTACATCCTCAACTAGCATTGTATTTTGAATATGAAGTTAATCGTCCAGGCTCTTATTAAGAGCATAGTGTGAGCAGCAGTCCTTACCTGTCCCACCCTGACGGACACGGGCAGCGGCCTCAGCTCCTCGTCGAATGTAACCAGCATACGGGGCTGCATGGCAGCCACCAGGCCGTAGAGAACGTAGTGAGACTTCCCCAGGATTACTGCAGTACACACAGGAAACAGTAGGGGGCAATGTCAACACATAGCTAAATATTTAGACCTAGGTCAAGGCATTTAGAAGACTTACTACCCGTCATAAAAGGAAGGTAGTGGAACTAGCTGGAACAATTGCTAATTGAACAATTGCTAATTTGTTGAACAATTGAATCCTACAGACGAAGAACCATATGTGACAATTTTTCCATTTTAAGATAATCAGTTATTTTTATATTATTAATTGTGTGTACCACATTAGGTGTTTTATGGTTGACAAATAATTCACCATACTCATATCTTCCAACAACAATTGATATTTTTTTGTTATTTCAAAAAATACTTCTTTTATTGCTGTTTTAATTTTTAGAATGTGGAAGAACAGTATATCTCCAGCGATGATTTCAGTTTGTGGAAGAACAGTATATGTGACATTTTGCATGACACTTGGAAGATGTCCTTTTTTAACACCTGATATGATGTTTTAAGTACTTTCAAGTACAGATGCCCTTCATGTAAATAACTTAAATGCAATATATAGTTAATTAATTTGTATGGAGGTTCATTTAAAGGTGGTCTATCAACTTTAGCACTGATGACTTTTCTTAAAAGTTGAGTCATGAAATCTTAGTCTCATTTAAAATGAAGCCCTCAATGTGAACATACCATAGAATAACTACAAAAATAGAATACAATTAAATTAATTAAATCAAAAGAAGCACAACTTGTACATATCAAATATGGATCAATGTGATGTGCCAATATGCATGTCCATTATGCAGGTCCCTAAGGTCAATATTACAAAACGTTCAGAAAACCATTCTCTTTGCGTTTAACACTATGATCAGCAATTAAGTTTTGAATTACGTTAAACCCATGCTAAAGGCAAGAAATGTCCTTCTGTACTGAGGTGACAGCAGTAAATAAGTTAGCTGCTTAGAGTTAATGCTAAATGTGGTGACAGAGAGATGTACTGTATATTGTAATGAATAAAAAAAGGGAATCATTAGGATATTTTATTGTTAGAACAACATGTTGCATGTTGATGGGATGTTAGTAAACTATTTTCTGTGCAATACCGGTGACTTTTAACCACCTCACTGAGGTGATCTGTAGTCCAGCTGGTCGCTTGAGGACAGAATCTGGAAGGTGCCTGAAGTCTTCACATTGCATCCTCATCACCTTGAATGGTTTCGCTGGTTGTGCTTCAAGTATCATCTTTGAAACATCATCAGGTGTATGAAGGACTGACTCCTTGCACCTCTTCTCGATGGTGGCAAAAGATCGATCACAAGGAAGAAAAGAATGACCAGAGACCATGAACTTCTGCTCAACTTGGGTAAAGTAACCCATAGAGACGAGCATCGACATCAGATTGAGCATCCGCCAGTTGTTATTCTGCCCACAGCATCTGTCACTGAAGATGATCAACTTGTGCACCTCTGGTTTGGTGAGTGGCGTGAATTTTGTCTTCACCCACTTCAATATGCAGCTTGCTACCTAAATGGACCCTCGGTGTGCAATCCCCTCATGCCAAACACACATGTATGCAGGATCTTCTTTTCCAAGTTCCTGGATGCAAAGGTTAAAATTTGACAGCTGCCGCTGATAGTAGACATTGGAGTGGGTCAGATTAGGGGTGTACATCACCCCCTATAGATCCACAGAAATGACATGGCAGTCAGCATTGGCTTTAGCCCACTCAGTGTCACTTTGAAGCTGTGTGTAGGCCTTTTCGGCTTTTCGATGGTGCAACTCACTTTCAACTGCAATCTTCCTCTTGTCCTCTTCAGATGTTGCTGCTGACATCTTAGTGAAGAATGTGTCACATTTGCCACAGGTGTCACTCCTGGGTTGGCCGAAATTGAGACTGCTGTTAGAAAATGTCCCTATAAACCCAGAATTTTGCAGTTGATGTGGTATTCTTCTCTTTGTAGAACATATACATTTATTGATAGTAAAACATATACTGTAGCACATTCAGGGTATTGCTTGATCAGGACCCCCCATCTTTCACACACTCCCAACCTATACACAGAATGAGTTTGTATTGCACCATTGTGTAACACTGCACTTTTAGAGTTAACGTTAATGTACGTATCATTACTGTCAAAGTTAAACTATGCAAGTGTTCAATATAGCTATTATAATAGGAGTTTTGTCCTATTTCTAACCTGTTCTAAGCCGGAGAGAATCAACGCTTGTTGTTTCTCGTATGGGACAGTGTAGAAACTGTTGAACAGATGCAGCTTGCGCTCATCAGTCAACTTTCCACAATCATTTCTGCACGTCGTGGAACACGCTCTTCCTTGCAGGATACAGTGTAACGTTACATATAACTAGCTAGCTACTGTAGCCATGTCGAATCATCCGGTGGATGGACAAAAAGTAGCTAGCTATGTTTCTTCTATAATCTAGCAATAACATTTGTAACGATAGTGTATAAATTAGTAGCCAACGAACTTTAGCTAATATATTTTCTCTATAGTTACAAATTAGACAACCCAGAACATACATGTTAGTTACTGTACTCTATAGCTAGCTAGCTTGATTGTTTGATATACGGTTCTTCCACATACCTCTTTTGGACAGCTTTTCACAGTTTTTTCTTGACCCTTACGATTTGTATAGGGTTTTCCCGCATTCCGTAAGATCTTCCTTTGCCTGTCTTTCCATTCTTTTAGTTTTGTTTTACGTTTCTTTCCCACATTTCGGCGATTTTCATCAGCAACAGAAAAGGTGTGCGCTTATCCGTCCATTCTGAGTGGTGCACATAAACGGTTATTCCACGAGAGCCTATCTTTAAATTTAAAAATATTGTTAATTAGCGCGTGGAAAGCTTGTGAAACCGGTTCACTATAGAAAAAGGGTGTCCAATAATGATTTTTCATGTATATCTCTTTTTTTTGAAAAATGTCACATATACGGTTCTTCGTCTGTAGGATTCAATTGCTAATTGTTTTTTTTAAAGTGGAATTTTCCATCCATACATTGAAATTCAGGGCACTTCCTCAAATTACTCAACAGAAATGGACTTCACCCCAATCCTAAACAAACAGATGTGGAAAAAGAGGGGAGGAAGAAGCAAATAAAAATGAGTGGTGAAGAGTAGAGTAATGAGGAGAAGGGCTTACTGTTCTTGACATCGAGGAAGGAGACGAGGACAGTGAGTAGTCCTGCCACAGCCACCTGACTCATCAGCTGCCTGTCACTGTGGTACGGACACAGTGTCAATGTCCCTTTACCCAGGTGAGTCAGACCCTGTGGATATGGCACAGAGCAAGGGTTAGGAGACAGAGACACATCCTCTCCCCCTCTAACACGTAGGTTAGAGTGCCAGAGCGGCACCTCTTTTTGCTATCCACCTGTGCAAGCCGGACCATAAAGAGGTTGTTGGGGTCTTTGGCATGGTACTGAGCCAGCTGCCTCAGCATGGCAGCCAGGCGGGCATTGTTTGTTCCTGCAGAGAGAGAGAGATGGAGCCGTAAAGTCGTCATGGAAACCAATCACAGCTTGAGACGCAGTCAATGGAGAAGGTCTCATTTTGATGTCATCTGGCACAGTGAATTCAGTTATACAGTATTTTTCTTATTCAAGGACAAGGAATAATTACAGGGGAACATTGTAATAACTTAGTGAGGCAAATCGAAATAACTTTGAACGTCTCAATATAATAATGAAGACACTGACTGATTGGGGCCCACTCACCGCTGCCTACCATGCCCATGGCAAAGATGGAGTTGTGGGAGACCTCTGGGTCAGCATCATGGGAGAACTTGCTGAGTGTGTCCAGGATGTTGAGGCGAGGATTCGACACAGAGATCAGGGCCAAGGCCAGAGGTACCGCACGCCTTAGAGTAGGCTCTCCATACCGCAACTAGGAGAGTGAGTGAGATGGAGAGAAGGCAAGACAATGGAGAGATGAAGAGAAAAACAGTTAGATGTAGAATGGTTGGATTGAGCCAAAGAGACAGGGGCTAAATCAACCCCCAACATGTCCTGAAAATGTGTTGAAGCCAAATGGAGTGAACAGGAAAGAGGTTATAATGACCAGGTGTCCAAATGCCCGTAGCGCCATCTCTGAGCCAATCTCTTCTCCCATAGCAATGAGTGCAATACCCAGGACAGCCACACCCTGGGAGGGGGAAGCAGAGAGCAGATTAGTTCAATATCAAATCTTAATTCAAACCGCTCTTTAGAATGTATTTTACATTTGTCGTCATTTAGCAGGCACTCTTATCCAGAGTGACTTACAGGAGCAATTAGGGTTAAGTGCCTTGCTCAAGGCCACCAACAGATTTTTCACCTAGTTGGCTAGGGGATTCAAACCAGCGACATTTTGGTTACTGGCTCAACGCTCTTAAAACGCTAGGCTACCTGACACCCCTTTATTAACAATAGCCTGGCATACCTGGTGGGAGCCCATGTCAGCTGCATTCTCTTTCTTGTCTTTGTCCTTCTTATCCTTCTTGTCTTTTTCCTCCTCCTTCTCTTTGGCTTCATAGTGCTCACTGCAGATGTGGAGCAGCTGCTGCACCTTCAGTACATTACCAGAACCTAGCATGGAGAGAAACCGAGAGAGATAAATATAGGAAAGCCATCACTTGTAAATCTCAATGAGATCAACTGTATAAAAAAATTAAAAAAAGAGAATTAGAGACAAAATGATAACTCTGGAGCAATGAGACTGACCTGCATAGGCACAGACGTCCACCAGCGTGTTGGCGAAGCTGCGGAAGGGCTCAGGCACCACCTGCAGCGCTGCCAGGGTGGTCTCAATGGCCTCCCCTTTACCCAGGTGGTTGAGGCCCAGGCCCAGGGGCAGCCAGCGGGCGTATGTGTCTTTCAGCTCCAGCTCACTCTTCTCCATGATGGACTGGACGATGGTGGAGGTGACGTCACCGTTGCACGAGCCCACCGCGATCATACCACACGCCAGCGCCGTCACACCTGCCACCTGAGGGTGTGTGACAAGACACATAACATGGGACAGTGAGCTGGGTTTAATGAGTGTGGATGTGTAATAGACTTAAATCCTGACAAACTGTGGAACTACACACACAGTACCTCCATGCTGGACTTGGAGTCTACCATGACGGGCAGCAGCAGAGAGAGGACGTCCTCACGGTTCGAGCCAGCATATGCCAGGCCCAGGCTGGGGATAGAGGAGAAAGGTCAGGGTCAAACCCCACCTAAACAAGTGCTTTTCACAGGAAGAGATTACACTGTGCTAATGGACTAAACAAACAATACAAATCTTTAATGTACAAGAGGTGTCAGGCAGTAGGGGCTAGGGGTTGATTTGGGACTAAACACGCATTTCCTTCTCTCCTTACCCGAAGATGGCTCCTATCCGCATGACGTTGCTGTTGTGGAGGACGTAGTCTGACAGCAGGGCCAGGGCCGGGTCACACTCGTTCCTCACCCCAGAGTTTACTATGCCACAAGCCAGGAGGGCACCCGACTACAGGGAGAGAGAGAGAAGAGAGAGGGGGAGACATATCTACATGAATAGGATGTTTAGGGCTTTTCTGGATGCTGTGAAGGTTGTGGTGAGGAGGTTTTAATGCAGGGTGTTTGGTAAGAGGCTGAGTGTGTGTGCTGACCTTAATGTAGTCTTCTGAGGAGTAGAGGTACTTGTCTATCTGTGTCAGACCACCATCCACATCCCACAGCAGGATCATCCCCAGAGAGGCTGCAGCACTCAGCATACCTGGAGATAAACACAGAATTAGCAACATTTACACAACAGCAATATATTATTTGTGTTACTGTGCTTGAAATTAAGGATTGGCAATGAAGGCGATACATTAAGTTGCTGCTAAGCATCCTAGATTCATGAGACTGGTACTCACTGTCGAACCACCAAACATGAACCAATTTTCAGTCAAACCCCCACAAATGTGAACCATGAGGCCCATTTGAAGACGGGGATGTGAGGCTGTGTATGTGTGTGTGTGTGTGGGGGGTTCTCTCACCATGGTCTTTGTTCTTGTACAACCATTTGTTGCCGTCGTCTGTGAGCAGCTTGTCCTGTCCGAACCCTGCGTTGACGAAGCCATTGACAAACGAGGAGGCCAGGTTCATACGAGCGGAGTCCACCTGGGAACCACTTCCTCCAAACCCTGACAGACAATGGCGTGATGAAAAGGAGGATGAGGATAGAGGAGTGTGATAGAACACGACATTAGTGAGCTGCTGTAGTAAAGGACAACTCACGGTTGTTCTCCAGGTGGGTTTTGTAGATGTCATCTGGGACTTTGGGTTCCATGATGTCCAACTGTAAAGAAAGGGAACAGTACGTTACTGGCTGCCTGGTGCTGAGTCATAGCCACTAACAGGCTTAAATGTCTTTCACTAATTGGTTTATTCACTATACCAGCCATTCATTATCCTCCAGCCTCATTTGTTCTCTCTCTATGCACCATTATTCTCCCACCCCACTCTTTCACTCTCCTCTTAGTACCTTCTTCAAGCCTCCATTTCCCCCCATCAACAATATTAAATAGAGCATGGTCCTCTGACTCATCTCTACAAGTCATATTCCCCTCTCCTTAGCCCTACTCTAAAAACCTCTTCTCTAACATACACTCTGCTCCCACTGTCAGTCACACTCCATCCACTGACTTCAACAGTGACCCACTCCTCAGTCCTGCTCTAAACACTCACTCTTCCAAACCCCTCCCCTCTCTCTAGTAGTCTACCCATCTTCCCCCTTTCTCTCCTCACCTCTCGGGCCAGGGCCAGGAAGTTGCTGTTGAGCTGGACGTTGGACATGATCTCCGTCAGGTCCTCGTAGTCCTCCACGTCCTCGTTGAGCTCCAGGAACATGCCGTGTCGGCCCAGCATAAAGGCCATCTCCTTCTGGATCACACTACAGGAAAACACCCACTAAACCATCAACTCTTCATGCACATCATTAACTATGGAAAACACTGCTGAATGCGTTCCCAATGACTGTCAGTAGAAAATGTGAATAACGATTAGAAAGAAAAAACTGTTTACCACTATAGGTTGTACAAGGAACTGCTAAAATAAAGGAAACACCAACATAAAGTTTTCTAATTGGGAGTTGGGCCACCACAAGCTGCCAGAACAGCTTCAATATGCATTGGCCTAGATTTGACAAGTGTCTGGAACTCTATAGAAGGGATGCGACACCATTCTTCAACAACAAAAAATCCAGAATTTGGGGTTTTGTTGATGGCGGTGGAGAACGCCATCTCAGGCGCCTCTCTAGAATCTCTAATAAAGTTTTCAATTGGTTGTGATCTTGTGACTGAGACACACACCCCTTTAAACACAGTATGCTCCTTTGAGACCCCTCTTTCAATGTCACAGCTCTCTTCTAGCCATGGCAGCCAAAACAATAGGCAACCCTAAGCATGAGATGTTTTAATTGCTTAATTCATTTTGGAACCATACCTGTGTGGAAGCGCCTGCTTTCAATATATACTGAACAAAAATATAAAACGCAACATGTAAAGTGTTGGTCCCATGTTTCATGAGCTGAAATAAAAGATCCCAGAAATGTTCCATATGCACAAAAAGCTTATTTCTCAACTTTTGTACATAATTGTCTTTATTTCCCTGTTAGTGAACATTTCTCCTTTGCCAAGATAATCCATTCACTTGACAGGTGTGGCATCAGGAAGATGATTAAACAGCATAATCAACGTTAACTCGAAATGACACAACGACAAGGTTCCAGTTTAACAAAGTTTACTATACCGTATGAACACACTACAAGGTAGCCATTCCACTCAAGGCTAGGTCCATCAACAACTAAACTTCCCGCACAGGCGCACTCTTCACAGAGTGATAGCCAAGTAATAGAAATATAGGGATACTTAAAACATGAATTTAACACATTACACAGGTGAACCTTGTGCTTGGGAAAACAAAAGGACATTAGAATGTGCAGTCATCACAATGCCACAGAGACGTTCAATTGGCATGCTAACTGCAGGAATGTCCACCAGAGATGTTGCCAGAGAATTTACCATTTTACTATAAGCCACCTCCAACGTTGTTTTAGAGAATTTGTCAGTACGTCCAACCGGCCTCACAACCGCAGATCATACAGTGGGGCAAAAAAGTATTTAGTCAGCCACCAATTGTGAAAGTTCTCCCACTTAAAAAGATGAGAGAGGCCTGTAATTTTCGTCATAGGTACACGTCAACTATGACAGACAAAAGGAGAAAGAAAAATCCAGAAAATCACATTGTAGGATTTTTTATGAATTTATTTGCAAATTATGGTGGAAAATAAGTATTTGGTCACCTACAAACAAGCAAGATTTCTGGCTCTCACAGACCTGTAACTTCTTCTTTAAGAGGCTCCTCTGTCCTACACTCGTTACCTGTATTAATGGCACCTGTTTGAACTTGTTATCAGTATGAAAGACACCTGTCCACAACCTCAAACAGTCACACTCCAAACTCCACTATGGCCAAGACCAAAGAGCTGTCAAAGGACACCAGAAACAAAATTGTAGACCTGCACCAGGCTGGGAAGACTGCATCTGCAATAGGTAAGCAGCTTGGTTTGAAGAAATCAACTGTGGGAGCAATTATTAGGAAATGGAAGACATACAAGACCACTGATAATCTCCCTCGATCTGGGGCTCCACGCAAGATCTCACCCCGTGGGGTCAAAATGATCACAAGAACGGTGAGCAAAAATCCCAGAACCACACGGGGGGACCTAGTGAATGACCTGCAGAGAGCTGGGACCAAAGTAACAAAGCCTACCATCAGTAACACACTACGCCGCCAGGGACTCAAATCCTGCAGTGCCAGACGTGTCCCCCTGCTTAAGCCAGTACATGTCCAGGCCCGTCTGAAGTTTGCTAGAGAGCATTTGGATGATCCAGAAGAGGATTGGGAGAATGTCATATGGTCAGATGAAACCAAAATATAACTTTTGGTAAAAACTCAACTCGTCGTGTTTGGAGGACAAAGAATGCTGAGTTGCATCCAAAGAACACCATACCTACTGTGAAGCATGGGGGTGGAAACATCATGCTTTGGGGCTGTTTTTCTGCAAAGGGGCCAGGACGACTGATCCGTGTAAAGGAAAGAATGAATGGGGCCATGTATCGGGAGATTTTGAGTGAAAACCTCCTTCCATCAGCAAGGGCATTGAAGATGAAACGTGGCTGGGTCTTTCAGCATGACAATGATCCCAAACACACCGCCCGGGCAACGAAGGAGTGGCTTCGTAAGAAGCATTTCAAGGTCCTGGAGTGGCCTAGCCAGTCTCCAGATCTCAACCCCATAGAAAATCTTTGGAGGGAGTTGAAAGTCCGTGTTGCCCAGCGACAGCCCCAAAACATCACTGCTCTAGAGGAGATCTGCATGGAGGAATGGGCCAAAATACCAGCAACAGTGTGTGAAAACCTTGTGAAGACTTACAGAAAACGTTTGACCTGTGTCATTGCCAACAAAGGGTATATAACAAAGTATTGAGATAAACTTTTGTTATTGACCAAATACTTATTTTCCACCATAATTTGCAAATAAATTCATTAAAAATCCTCCAATGTGATTTTCTGGAGTTATTTTCCTCATTTTGTCTGTCATAGTTGAAGTGTACATATGATGAAAATTACAGGCCTCTCTCATCTTTTTAAGTGGGAGAACTTGCACAATTGGTGGCTGACTAAATACTTTTTTGCCCCACTGTATATAACCACGCAAGCCCAGGACCTCCACAACCAGCTTCTGAGACCAGCCACCCCGACAGCTGATGAAACTGAGGAGTATTTCTGTCTGTAATAAAGCCCTTTTGTGGGGAACTCATTCTGATTGGCTGGGCCTGGCTCCCCAGTGGGTGGGCCTATGCCCTCCCAGGCCCACCCATGGCTTCGCCATGCCCAGTCATATGAAATCCATAGATTAGGGCCTAATTCATTTATTTAAATTGACTGACTTCCGTCCTTATATGAACTCTGTAAAACAGTTGAAATTGTATCGAATTTATATTTTTGTTCAGTATACTTTGTATCCCTCATTTACTCAAGTGTTTTTCATTTTGGCAGTTACCTGTAGGTAGCACTTCTTGCGAAAGTGTTGCTGTGAGATAATTAAGTGTGAGAGTGCAGTGAGTGTTGTGTCAGTCCGTACATGTCTTTGCAGGAGGTGAAGATGTTCTCCACCAGTTCCACGTCGTTGAGCATCAGGGCCAGCCTCAGGGCCTCTGGGTAACGGTTAAACTTCCTGAAGATGTTAAGGGAACACTTCAACAGGGCAGAGTTCTCTGGCTCAGGGACGTAGCTCACACAGCTGGCATAGAGAGAGAGAGAGGATGACAGAGGGTTTAGGTATTACTGACAAGAGGAACATCCTTTTGTCTCTTCAGGCTGCTGCTGTTGGCACACTACAGGTATGTTGAGGCAGACTGTGGTACATGTGTTTGAACATGTGTGTGAAGAGATAGATAGATAGATAGATAGATAGATAGATAGATAGATAGGTATTTGCCCCTCACAAGGTAAGGTAGGGTGTTGTCCACTCACCTGGTGAGGTAGAGGCAGACCTTGGCATATGCATTATCATCTATGTAGAGCTCCAGCATCTCCAGCTTCTCGACCTCCATCAGCAGGTCACAGGCCTCGTGCTCAGCGTTGTGGGCCATGTTGTAAGGCACAATCTCCTTCACCAGCTTCAGCAGAGTCTCCTGCTGCGTCTTATCACTCTCCTCAACCTCCTGCCACTCCTTGGCCACCTCGCCCGCCAGGTGCCTACACACAGACACACCAGAGTTTAGGGTAGAAGACTAGGGCCGGGACGATAATCGTAAGTATCGCTGAAAGAAAATAAAAGATTGAACTTCTTTAGGAAAACAGCCCAATTGTTTGAAACAAACATCCTTATGTTGTTATCCAGAGTCACATGTATTTATTTTTCAAGCTATAGCACACAATATTTTACACATAGCAGATCGGTCTGGGTCGTGTTTTAATTTTTGCCATGGAAAAAAATCTAAATACTGGTATTGTCACAGCCCTAGGTCAGACCACGCAAACTGCCTACTGCTGCCAGGCATGGAATGAATGAGGCAAATTATAAGTCACATTTTTACTTTGTCTTCCATTGGTATCAATGGATGACAAACTTAAGTAGAAGGTAGGATTCATCCGTGTGTTAGCCGTTTCCAATGGCGTCCCGTATCCTACCTGACATATTCATGTCCCCAGGACGCCAGCTCCTCCTGGGAGCCCAGCAGACGGTACTTAAGACACTCCCGCTCCCCACTCATTGTCATGGCCAAGACCGAAACCACGTCTGCACAGAAACTCTGCAAAAACAAAAGACATGAGTTGGCTAGACATTTCCATAATTACAGTTATTATTGGTCCTTCTGAACATGAATCCCTAGTTCCATCCAGAATTACGATGTCCAATATACTAGGTATCTATCCATGTTTTTCTTTTCTGTATCTCCAGTAACATTGTAAAATAAATCCATCCAAATTTTTTGCACAGTAGTTATAAAGTAAAAGTAGACAGGGAAAGGAAGCAATACAGTGGTTGAGACAGTCTTGCCATCCCTCCCTCCTGTTTTCACCACTGTGAACAGTTAGCCATTTAGCAATGACATAGTCATCATTGTTCCCACCTTGTTCTCGCCGGGCACCATGCCCTCGTAGATCTCTTTGAGCTTGCCGTAATGTGGCCGCAGGAACTTCAGGGGCTTGGGCACAGAGGTCATGGAGGTGGTGGAGGAGCGGATCTGCCTGCGCAGCTCCTCTAGAGCAGGCCGGTACAGAGACGTGTCTGTCTCCTGTGGGTGGGTGAGAGAGAAAGGGGGCAGGGGGGTGTACATTGCATAAGTACAAAGAAAGTTGTTTCATATGCATAGCTACCAAAGTTCATGCAGTGTATGTAAATGACTGACTCTCCACTAACACCTTATGTACAGTATAATACATAAGAATTACTGCCCTACCAAGCTATACTGCCCTACCAAGCAAAAAGGCAGTAACTTCTCATAGTGTGGAATTGAGAAAAATAGCTTTTATTTACCTTGCTTTCACAGTAACTTTATGCAGTTACTGCTAACATGACCCCCATTTCTCCAAAACACAAGAGAGGCAGGATACTCGTCCACATGATTAAGCATGTATTTAATGTAGCAAAAATGACATTGCTCATTTGGTAGAAAATGAGTTAGTTACTGCCTTTTTGCTTGGTAGGGCAGTATAGTCTAAAGCAAACCAGACTTTAGGTTTAGTAGTTATTGTGGTACTCAGCAGTTCTTGTGGTAGTGGTACTCACACCAAGTCTCTCCACCATCATCTCCAGCTCTTCTTGCAGCTGTTTGTCCTCATCAGACTGGAGAGAGGAGAGAGGAGCTGACATTACAGTATGATAGATTCAATATGCAATGTTGGGCAACTGAATAACCGAACCCTGCACAGTAAACAGTAAAAAAAAATAACAGGTCTTCCAACAGGGAACTATTGCAATAAAAGGCTGTGCAATTTGCTAACAGCTAGATATTGGTAGCATTTTGTCGTACACCGGTCCTATACCATTGTCGACTGATGGTAGGGTTGCCATGATAACTATGTATGTAACCTTGCCTCCATTGTAATGGTGTTTAAAATAGGCTATTGTTAATGTACTCGCTAATAAGTTATAGAACTCCCTCCATGTAAATAGCTAGCTAATTAAACAAACACGTAAAAACTATAGCCACCTCGCAATCAAAGATCACTGATCATGTCAAATCTAGCAAGCTACGCTGTCTCAACGAGACAATCTGAACCACAGGCAGGTTGCTACAGTTCCAAAGTCACTACTAGCTAGCTAGCTAACGCTACTGTCTCTACCAAAGTTTTGTATAACTAAACTGTGACTGTTCTGTGGTAGCTAACAGTTTGCTAGTTAGCTAACAACATTAGCGAACAGAGAGCAAACGTTAGCTATTTGGATTATGGTTGCTTACAATGCAACACTAACATTATTTAGCTAGTTAACGTTACATTATTGTAACTTGGCTAGCTAGATACTTAGTAAAAATGTTAGTTTACATTTCGGTTTCTGGCCTGTCATTAGCAATTGTTAGTTAACGTTAGCTAGCACCGGCTAGCACAGCCAGCTCCTACTGTTACCCTAGGCTAGCAAGCTAACGTTAGGTAGTTTTAGAGCTCGCTTTCAGTCGGACATAATAATCGTAATTGTTGGCATCTCGTACTTAGCCAGCCATGTCATAGTTTTCCATTAAAGGGGCCTCAAACAGTTCGTTATTCTTTTGAATGACAACGCTTTCGGCCTGTTCAAACATGCAGTGAGTGACTCAGGCAAAAACGCTACTCTGCTTCCCTTGTTCAAGATGTTGAGAAGTGTCCCAACTCACCAGTTCTTGCTCTTCTTTTTTATCCTTGTCCTTCCCTGTGGGCTTAGTCTCCTTTTCCTCTGTCTTTTCGGACTGCTTTTTCTCTTTATTTTTTGCCTCCTCCATGGTTGCAGTTTTTCGAAATTCGGCTACGGATACACTGAACAACCGGAGACGGGGTACACTGCTTCCTCTCTTCAAGAACCGTTGTGTTCTACTGCCACCTGCTATGCAGGAATAATACTGCACCGATCCCTAACCTAACCCCACCACGATATATGTATGGCAGCACTTATCCAATGTTGACACATACACGAAGAAGAACAAGCTTCGCATGATTTTTTATAAATGTATTTAACTAGGCAAGTGGGTTAATAACAAATTCTTATTTACAATGACGGCCTACCAAAAGACCTCCTGCGGGGACGGGGGCTGGGATTAAAAACATAAATAATAAATAACAGATAAATATAGGACAAAACACACATCTGACATCACGACAAGAGAGACAACACAACACTACATAAAGAGAGACCGAAGACAACAAGATAGCAAGGCAGCAACACGTGACAATACAACATGGTACAAACATTATTGGGCAAGAAGGTAGAGACAACAATGCAACGCAGCCACAACTGTCAGTAAGTGTCCATGATTGAGTCCTTGAATGAAGAGATTGAGATAAAACTGTCCAGTTTGAGTGTTTGTTGCAGCTCGTCCCAGTCATTAGTTGCAGCTCGTCCCAGTCATTAGTTGCAGCGAACTGAAAAGAGGAGTGACCCAGGGATGTGTGTGCTTTGGGGACCTTTAACAGAATGTGACTGGCAGAACAGGTGTTGTATGTGGAGGATGAGGGCTGCAGTAGATATCTCAGATAGGGGGGAGTGAGGCCTAAAAGGGTTTTATAAATAAGCATCAACCAGTGGGTCTTGCAGCGGGTATACAGAGATTACCAGTTCATAGAGGAGTATAGAGTGCAGTGATGTGTCTTTATAAGGAGCATTGGTGGCAAACCTGATGGCCGAATGGTAAAGAACATCTAGCCGCTCGAGAGCACCCTTACCTGCTGATCTATAAATTATGTCTCCGTAATCTAGCATGGGTAGGGTGGTCATCTGAATCAAGGTTAGTTTGGCAGCTGGGGTGAAAGAGGAGCGATTACGATAGAGGACACCAAGTGTAGATTTAACTTTAGCCTGCAGCTTTGATATATGCTGAGAGAAGAACAGTGTACCGTCTAGCTATACTCCCAAGTACTTGTATGAGGTGACTAACTCAAGCTCTAAACCCTCAAAGGTAGTAATCACACCTGTGGGGAGAGGGGCATTCTTCTTACCAAATCACATGACCTTTGTTTTGGAGGTGTTCAGAACAAGGTTAAGGGCAGAGAAAGCTTGTTTGACACTAAAGAAAACTTTGAAAGCTTTGTTGTAGAGCATTTAACACAAAATCCAGGGAGGGGCCAGCTGAGTATAAGACTGTATCATCTGCATATAAATGAATGAGAGTGCTTCCTACTGCCTGAGTTCTTGCTCCCAGACAAACTAAGCAACTTCTTTGCTCGCTTTGAGGACAATACAGTGCCACTGACATGGCCCGCTACCAAAACCTGCGGGCTCTCCTTTACCGCAGCCAACATGAGTAAAACATTTAAACGTGTTAACCCTCGCAAGGCTGCCGGCCCAGACGGCATCCCTAGACGAGTCCTCAGAGCATGCGCAGACCAGCTGGCTGGTGTGTTTACGGACATATTCAATCAATCCCTATCCCAGTCTGCTGTTCCCACATGCTTCAAGAGGGCCACCATTGTGCCTGTTCCCAAGAAAGCTAAGGTAATTGAGCTAAACGACTATCACCCTGTAGCACTCACTTCCGCCATCATGAAGTGCTTTGAGAGACTAGTCAAGGATTATATCACCTCCACCCTACCTGACACCCTAGACCCACTCCAATTTGCTTACTGCCCCAATAGGTCCACAGACTATGCAATCACACTGCACACTGCCCTAACCCATCTGGACAAGAGGAATACCGATGTAAGAATGCTGTTCATCGATTACAGCTCAGCATTTAACACCATAGTATCCTCCAAACTCGTCATTAAGCTCGAGACCCTGGGTCTCGACCCCGCCCTGTGCAACTGGGTCCTGGACTTTCTGACGGGCCGCCCCCAGGTGGTGAGGGTAGGAAACAACATCTCCACCCTGCTGATCCTCAACACTGGGGCCCCACAAGGGTGCGTTCTCAGCCCTCTCCTGTACTCCCTATTCACCCATGACTGCGTGGCCATGCACTCCTCCAACTCAATCATCAAGTTTACAGACGACACTACAGTGGTAGGCTTGATTACCAACAACGACGAGACAGCCTACAAGGGGGGGGGGGTGAGGGCCCTCGGAGTGTGGTGTCAGGAAAATAACCTCAACGTTAACAAAACAAAGGAGATGATCGGGACTTCAGGAAACAGCAGAGGGAGCACCCCCCTATCCACATCGACGGGACAGTAGTGGAGAAGGTGGAAAGTTTTAAGTTCCTCGGCGTACACATCATGGACAAACTGAAATGGTCTACCCGCACAGACAGCGTGGTGAAGAAGGCATAACAGCGCCTCTTCAACCTCAGGAGGCTGAATAAATTTGGCTTGTCCCCGAAGACACTCACAAACTTTTACAGATGCACAATTGAGAGCATCCTGACGGGCTGTATCACCGCCTGGTACGGTAACTGCTCCGCCCACAACCGTAAGGCTCTCCAGAGGGTAGTGAGGTTTGCACAACACATTACCGGGGGCAAACTACCTGCCCTCCAGGACACCTACACCACCCGATGTCACAGGAAGGCCAAAAAGTTCATCAAGGACAACAACTACCCGAGCCACTGCATGTTCACCCCACTACCATCTCGAAGGCGAGTTCAGTACAGGTGTATCAAAGCTGGGACCGAGAGACTGAAAAACAGCTTCTATCTCAAGGCCATCAGACTGTTAAACAGCCATCATTAATTAACATTGAGTGGCTGCTGCCAACATACTGACTCAAATCTCTAGCCACTTTAATAATAAACAATTGGATGTAATAAATGTATCACTAGTCACTTTAAACAATGTCACTTTATATAATGTTTACATACCCTACATTACTCATCTCATATGTACAGTTGAAGTCGGAAGTTTACATACATTTAGGTTGGAGTCATTAAAACTCGTTTTTAAACCACTCAACAAATTTCTTGTTAACAAACTATTGTTTTGGCAAGTCGGTAAGGACATCTACTTTGTGCATGACATTAGTAATTTTTCCAACAATTGTTTACAGACAGATTATTTCACTTATAAGTCACTGTATCACAATTCCAGTGGGTCATAAGTTTGCATTCACTAAGTTGACTGTGCCTTTAAACAGCTTGGAAAATTCCCCAAAATTATGTCATGGCTTTAGAAGCTTCTTATAGGCTAATTGACATCATTTGAGTCAATTGGAGGTGCACCTGTGGATGTATTTCAAGGCATACCTTCAAACTCAGTGCCTCTTTGCTTGACATAATGGGAAAATTAAATGAAATCAGCCAAGACATCAAAAAAAAAATTTGTAGACCTCCACAAGTCTGGTTCATCCTTGGGAGCAATTTCCAAACGCCTGAAGGTACCATGTTCATCTGTACAAACAATAGTACACAAGTATAAACACCTTGGGACCACGAAGCCGTCATACCGCTCAGGAAGGAGACGTGTTCTGTCTCCGAGAGATGAATGTACTTTGGTGAGAAAAGTGCAAATCAATCCCAGAACAACACCAAAGGACCTTGTGAAGATGCTGGAGGAAACAGGTACAAAAGTATCTATAGCCACAGTAAAATGAGTCCTATATCGACATAACCTGAAAGATCACTCAGCAAGAAAGAAGCCACTCCTCCAAAACCACCATAAAAAAGCCAGACTACGGTTTGCAACTGCACATGGGGACAAAGATTGTTCTTTTTGGAAAAATGTCCTCTAGTCTGATGAAACAAAAATAGAACTGTTTGGCCATAATGACCATCATTATGTTTGGAGGAAAAAGGGGGAAGCTTGCAAGCTGAAGAACACCATCCCAACCGTGAAGCACGGGGGTGGCAGCATCATGTTGTGGGGGTGCTTTGCTGCAGGAGGGACTGGTGCACTTCACAAAATAGATGGCATCATGAGGAGGAAAATTACATGGATTTATTGAAGCAACATCTCAAGACATCAGGAAGTTAAAGCTTGGTCGCAAATGGGTCTTCCAAATGGACAATGACCCCAAGCATACTTCCAAAGTTGTGGCAAAATGGCTTAAGGACAACAAAGTGAAGGTATTGGAATGGCCATCACAAAGCCCTGACCTCAATCCTAAAAACAATTTGTGGGCAGAACTGAAAAAGCATGTGCAAGCAAGGATCCTACAAACCTGACCTAGTTACACCAGCTCTGTCAGGAGGAATGGGCCAAAATTCACCCAACTTATTGTGGGAAGCTTGTGGAAGGCTACCTGAAACGTTTGACCCAAGTTAAACAATTTAAAGGCAATGCTACCAAATACTAATTGAATGTATGTAAACTTCTGACCCACTGGGAAAGTGATGAAAGAAATAAAAGCTGAAATAAATAATTCTCTCTACTATTATTGTGACATTTCACATTCTTAAAATTAAGTGGTGATCCTAACTGACCTAAAACAGGGAATTTTTATTTGGATTAAATGTCAGGAATTGTGAAAAACTGAGTTTAAATGTATTTGGCTAAGGTGTACAGTGGGGGGGGGAAAGTATTTGATCCCCTGCTGATTTTGTACGTTTGCGCACTGACAAAGAAATGATCAGTCTATAATTTTAATGGTAGGTTTATTTGAACAGTGAGAGACAGAATAACAACAAAAAAGTCCAGAAAAACGCATGTCAAAAATGTTAAAAAATGATTTGCATTTAATGAGGAAAATAAGTATTTGACCCCCTCTCAATCAGAAAGATTTCTGGCTCCCAGGTGTCTCCCAGGTGTTTTTTATACAGGTAACAAGCTGAGATTAGGAGCACACTCTTAAAGGGAGTGCTCCTAACCGCAGCTTGTTACCTGTATAAAAGACACCTGTCCACAGAAGCAATCAATCAGATTCCAAACTCTCCACCATGGCCAAGACCAAAGGATGTCAGGGACAACATTGTAGACCTACACAAGGCTGGAATGGGCTACAAGACCATCGCCAAGCAGCTTGGTGAGAAGGTGACAACAGTTGGTGCGATTATTCGCAAATGGAAAAAACACAAAAGAACTGTCAATATCCCTCGGCCTGGGGCTCCATGCAAGATCTCACCTCGTGGAGTTGCAATGATCATGAGAACGGTGAGGAATCAGCCCAGAAATACACGGGAGGATCTTGTCAATGATCTCAAGGCAGCTGGGACCATAGTCACCAAGAAAATAATTAGTAACACACTACGCCGTGAAGGACTGAAATCCTGCTGCGCCCGCAAGGTCCCCCTGCTCTCCCTCCAATCCTTCCCTCTCCCTCCTATCCTTCCTTCCCTCTTATCCTTCCCCATCCTTCTTATCCTCCCCCTTATCCTTCCCCTCCCTCTTATACTTCCCCTCCCTCTTATATCAACCCGGAGCATATCGGACTGCTCTGGACCATTACACCGGATCATCGCAGCTAGCTAGCTGCTACCGAGTGGCTATCATCCTTGTCCAGAAGCAAGCATCAGTTAGCCTCGAGCTAGGCCCATTCCCCCGGCTAGCAAACGAAGTACACCAACTACAACACCTCTCTTGCCAATTGGCCTGGAACCTTTGTCGACACGGAGCCCCGCCGATCCATCACGACTGGTCTGCTGACGTCTCTCGGCCGATGTGCTCTCAACCGGCCTCTGCTTTGTTGATGTCGGTGAGGACCCAGATACTAGCCCCAGCCTTCTAGCTCTCTGAGCGCCGTCTCTCCCTGTTTCGTCCATTGCTGCTTATTGGACCCTATGATCACTCGGCTACACAGCTGATGCCTGCTGGACTGTTCATTAACACGGTACTTCATTTTGTTTATATATCGGCCCCAGCCTCAAACTCAGGCCCTGTGTGTAGCTAACTGACCCTCTCTGCACATTCATCGCCATTTACCCGTTGTTGTTGTCTTATCTGTTTACCTGTTGTTGTCTTAGCCCTCCCAATCAACACCTGTGATTGCTTTATGCCTCCCTCTAATGTCAATATGCCTTGTATACGGTTGTTTAGGGTAGCTCTCATTGTTTTGTTTCACTACGGAGCCCATAGTCCCGCCCTACATGTCTCGGTTAGCTCCCTTGCCCCACCCCTCACATATGCGGAGACCGCACCTAGCTTAACTGGCGCTTCCAGAGATGCAGCCTCTCTCATCGTCACTCAATGCCTAGGTTTACCTCCACTGCACTCGCACCCTACCATGCCCTTGTCTGTGCATTATGCCCTGAATCTATCCTACCATTCCCAGAAATCTGCTTCTTTTACTCTCTGTTCCGAACGCACTAGACAACCAGTTCTTATAGCCTTTAGCCGTACCCTTATCCTACTCGTCCTCTGTTCCTCTGGTGATGTAGAGGTTATCCCAGGCCCTGTGTGTCTCCAGGCACTCTCATTTGTTGACTTCTGTAACTGGAAAAGCCTTGGGTTCATGCATGTTAACATCAGTTAACACCAATTACAACATTTTCCATCAAGATAGAACTGGTAAAGGGGGCAGAGTTGCAATCTACTGTAGCGATAGCCTAGAGAGTTATGTCCTACTATCCAGGTCTATGCCCAAACAGTTTGAGCTACTACTTTTAAAAATCCATCTTTCCAGAAATAAGTCTCTCACTGTTGCTGCTTGTTATAGACGCCCTCAGCTCCCAGCTGTGCCCTGGACACCATATGTGAATTGATTGCCCTCCATCTATCTTCAGAGCTTGTGCTGTTAGGTGACCAAACTGGGGTATGCTTAACACCCCGGCCGTCCTACAATCGAAGCTAGATGCCCTCAATCTCACACAAATTATCAAGGAACCTACCAGGTACAACCCCAAATCCGTAAACATGGGCACCTTCATAGATATCATCCTGACCAACTTGCCCTCTAAATACACCTCTGCTGTTTTCAACTAGGATCTCAGCGGTCACTGGCTCATTGCCTGCGTCCATTATGGGTCCGCGGTCAAACACCCCTCATTACTGTCAAACGCTCCCTAAAACACTTCTGCGAGCAGGCCTTTCTAATCGACCTGGCCCAGGTATCCTGGAAGGATATTGACCTCATCCCGTCAGTAGAGGATGCCTGGTTGTTCTTCAAAAGTGCCTTCCTCACCATCTTAAATAAGCACGCCCCTTTAATAAAATTCAGAACTAAGAACAGATTAGTTCACTCCAGACTTGACTGCCCCTGACCAGCACAAAAACATCATGTGGCGCACTGCACTAGCTTCGAATAGTCCCCGCGATATGCAACTTTTCAGGGAAGTCAGGAAACAATATACATACAGTGAGGGAAAAAGTATTTGATCCCCTGCTAATTTTGTACGTTTGCCCACTTACAAAGAAATGATCAGTCTATAATTTTAATGGTAGGTTTATTTGCACAGTGAGAGACAGAATAACAACAAAAAAATCCAGAAAAACGCATGTCAAAAATGTTATAAAATGATTTGCATTTTAATGAGGGAAATAAGTATTTGACCCCTCTGCAAAACATGACTTAGTACTTGGTGGCAAAACCCTTGTTGGCAATCACAGAGGTCAGACGTTTCTTGTAGTTGGCCACCAGGTTTGCACACATCTCAGGAGGGATTTTGTCCCATTCCTCTTTGCAGATCTTCTCCAAGTCATTAAGGTTTCGAGGCTGACGTTTGGCAACTCGAACCTTCAGCTCCCTCCACAGATTTTCTATGGGATTAAGGTCTGGAGACTGGCTAGGCCACTCCAGGACCTTAATGTGCTTCTTCTTGAGTCACTCCTTTGTTACCTTGGCCGTGCGTTTTGGGTCATTGTCATGCTGGAATACCTATCCATGACCCATTTTCAATGCCCTGGCTGAGAGAAGGAGGTTCTCACCCAAGATTTGACGGTACATGGCCCCATCCATCGTCCCTTTGATGCGGGGAAGTTGTCCTGTCCCCTTAGCAGAAAAACACCCCCAAAGCATAATGCTTCCACCTCCATGTTTGACGGTGGGGAGGGTGTTCTTGGGGTCATAGGCAGCATTCCTCCTCCTCCAAACACGGCGAGTTGAGTTGATGCCAAAGAGCTCCATTTTGGTCTCATCTGACCACAACACTTTCACCCAGTTGTCCTCTGAATCATTCAGATGTTCATTGGCAAACTTCAGACCGGCATGTATATGTGCTTTCTTGAGCAGGAGGACCTTGCGGGCGCTGCAGGATTTCAGTTCTTCATGGCGTAGTGTGTTACCAATTGTTTTCTTGGTGACCTATGGTCCCAGCTGCCTTGAGATCATTGACAAGATCCTCCCGTGTAGTTCTGGGCTTTCCTCACCGTTCTCATGATCATTGCAACTCCACGAGGTGAGATCTTGCATGGAGCCCCATGCCAAGGGAGATGTGTGTTTCTTCAATTTGCGAATAATCGCACCAATCGTCACCTTCTCACCAAGCTGCTTGGCAATGGTCTTGTAGTCCATTCCAGCCTTGTGTAGGTCTACACTCTTGTCCCTGACATCCTTGGAGAGCTCTTTGGTCTTGGCCATGGTGGAGAGTTTGGAATCTGATTGATTGATTGCTTCTGTGGACAGGTGTCTTTTTATACAGGTAACAAACTGAGATTAGGAGCACTCCCTTTAAGAGTGTGCTCTTAATCTCAGCTCGTTACCTATATAAAAGACACCTGGGAGCCAGAAATCTTTCTGATTGAGAGGGGGTCAAATACTTATTTCCCTCATTAAAATGCAAATCAATTTATAACATTTTTGACATGCGTTTTTCTGGATTTTTTTTCTTCTTCTTGTTATTCTGTCTCTCACTGTTCAAATAAACCTACCATTAAAATTATAGACTGATCATTTCTTTGTCAGTGGGCAAACGTACACAATCAGCAGGGGATCAAATACTTTTTTCCCTCACTGTAATCAGTTAGGAAAGCAAAGTCTAGATTTTCAAACAGAAATTTGCATCCTGCAGCACTAATTCCAAAAAGATTTGGGACACTGTAAAGTCCATGGAGAATAACAGCACCTCCTCTCAGCTGCCCACTACACTGAGGCTAGGGAACACTGTCACCACCGATAAATCCATGATAATCGAGAATTTCAATAAGCATATCTCTACAGTTGGCCACGCTTTCCACCTGGCTACCGCAACACCGGCCAACAGCTCTGCACCCCCCGCAGCAACTGGCCCGAGCTCTCCCCGCTTCTCCTTCACCCAAATCCAGACAGCTGATGTCCTGAAAGAGCTGCAGAATCTGGATCCCTACAAATCAGCTGGGCTTAACAATCTGGACCCTCTCTTCCTAAAATTATCCGCCGCCATTGTCGCAACCATTATTACTAGTCTGTTCAACCTCTCTTTCGTATCGTCTGAGATTTCTAAAGATTGGAAAGCGGCCGCGGTCATCCCCCTCATCAAAGGGGGAGACACCCTAGACCCAAACTGTTACAGACCTATATCCACCCTGCCCTGCCTTTCTAAAGTCTTTGAAAGCCAAGTGAACAAACAGATCACCGACCATCTCGAATCCCACCGTACCTTCTCCACTATGCAATCCGGTTTCAGAGCTGGTCACGGGTGTACCTCAGCCATGCTCAAGGTCCTAAACGATATCACAACCACCATCGATAAAAACAGTACTGTGCAGCCGTCTTCATCGACCTGGCCAAGGCTTTCGACTCTGTCAATCACCGTATTCTTATTAGACTCAACAGCCTTGGTTTCTCTAATGACTGCCTCGCCTGGTTCACTAACTACTTCTCAGATAGAGTTCAGTGTGTCAAATCGGAGGGCCTGTTTTCTGGACCTCTGGCAGTTTCTACGGGGGTGCCACAGGGTTCAATTCTCGGGCCGACTCTTTTCTCTGTATACATCAATGATGTCGCTCTTGCTGCGGATGATTCTTTGATCCACGTCTACGCAGACGACACCATTCTGTACACATCTGGCCCTTCTTGGACACTGTGTTAACAAACCTCCAGACGAGCTTCGATGACATACAACACTCCTTCCATGGCCTCCAACTGCTCTTAAACATTAGTAAAACTAAATGCATGCTCTTCAACCGATCGCTGCCCGCACTCGCCCGCCCGCCTAGCATCACTATTCTGGACAGTTCTGACTTAGAATATGTGGACAACTATAAATACCTAGGTGTCTGGCTAGACTGTAAACTCTCCTTCCAGACTCATATTAAGCATCTCCAATCCAAAATGAAATCTAGAATCGTCTTCCTATTTCGCAACAAAGCCTCCTTCACTCATGCTGCCAAACATACCCTCGTAAAACTGACTATCCTGCCGATCCTTGACTTCAGCGATGTCATTCATAAAATAGCCTCCAACACTCTACTCAGCAAATTGGATGCAGTCTATCACAGTGCCATCCATTTTGTCACCAAAGCCCCATATACTACCCGCCATTGCGACCTGTATGCTCTCGTTGGCTGGTCCTCGCTACATATTCGCCGCCAAACCCACTGGCTCCAGGTCATCTATAAGTCTTTGCTAGGTAAAGCTCCGCCTTATCTCAGCTCACTGGTCACCATAGCAACACCCACCCGCAGCACACGCTCCAGCAGGTATATTTCACTGGTCTTCCCCAAAGCCAACACCTCCTTTGGCCGCCTTTCCTTCCAGTTCTCTGCTGCCAATGACTGGAACGAATTGCAAAAATCACTGAAGTTGGAGACTTATCTCCCTCACTAACTTCAAGCATCAGCTGTCAGAGCAGCTTACCGATCGCTGCAGCTGTACACAGTCCATCTGTAAATAGCCCATCCAACCTACTACCTACCTCATCCTCATATTTGTTTTTTGTTAATTCTGCTCTTTTGCACACCAGTATTTCTACTTGCACATCCTCATCTGAACATCTATCACTCCAGTGTTAATTGCTAAATTGTAATTACTTCGCCACTATGGCCTATTTATTGCCTTACCTCCTTACTTAATTTGCACACACTGTATACAGATTTTCTATTGTGTTATTGACTGTACGTTTTTTTTTATCCCATGTGTAACTCTGTGTTGTTGTTTTTGTCGCTTTGCTTTATCTTGGCCAGGTCACTGTTGTAAATGAGAACTTGTTCTCAACTGGCCTACCTGGTTAAATAAAGGTGAAATATATATATTTTTTAAATCCCTCCCTCTTATCCTTCCCCCTCCTTCTTATCCTTCCTCCTCCTTCTTATCCATCCCTCCCTCTTCTCCTTCCCCCTCCTTCTTATCCTTCCTCCTCCTTCTTATCCATCCCTCCCTCTTCTCCTTCCCCCTCCCTCTTATCCTTCCCCCTCCCTCTTATCCTTCCCTCATATCCTTCCTCCTCCCTCTTATCCATCCCTCCCTCCTCTCCTTCCCCCTCCCTCTTATCCTTCCCCCTCCTTCTTATCCTTCCTCCTCCTTCTTATCCATCCCTCCCTCTTCTCCTTCCCCCTCCTTCTTATCCCCCCCGTGTTTGTAGACTTGGCAGTGAAAGGATTTTAATCAAATTTGTGTGTGTGTGTGTGCGCTGTCCTTAGTCACATTGGTCTTTGGCTTAATGGGCAGTCTCTTATTACTGCATGTTCTCTATGTGCTTGTTCCAGGTTGTCATAGTGACTGTATGGTCATTTTATATGGTGAACGGGTGGGCTGAGACTGCTTTATTAGTCTGGTTACTGATGTCAGACTAACACACACACACACCATGCATTTGTCTGAGCAGCACCCTGACCACACTGTACAAGCGCGCACACACAGAAATATACACATGTAGGCCATGTCGCCGTCTGTCCAGTTTTCTAACCACCAGATACCTCTGAAAGACAACATCTGAGGCGCTCTGTCACGGGTCATCTCCAAAGTCAACATGTGACCTCAAAACTCGAGGCCGGTACCGGGCCTGTTGTGGGCGGTGACTCATAACACAAACAACAACAACCCTCTGTGACTTGGACAACAGTACCTCACACTAGGGCTTTTGGATGATGATAATTGGCCAGCCAAATGACCGTGGTCACCAAATAGCTGTTAGAATAGCTATAAATATATATATGTGTGTTCGTGTGTGTGTGTGTGTGTGTGTGTGTGTGTATACAATTTAAGTCAGAGGTTTACATACACCTTAGCTAAATAAATGTAAACTCAGTTTAACACAATTCCTGACATTTAATCCTAGTAAAAATTCCCTGTCTTAGGTCAGTTAGGATCACCACTTTATTTTAAGAATGTGAAATGTCAGAATAATAGTAGAGAGAATGATTTATTTCAGCTTTTATTTTTTTCATCACATTCCCAGTGGGTCAGAAGTTTACATACACTCAATTAGTATTTGGTAGCATTACCTTTAAATTGTTTAACTTGGGTCAAATGTTTCAGGTAGCCTTCCACAAGCTTCTCACATTAAGTTGGGTGAATTTTGGCCCATTCTTCCTGACAGAGCTGGTGTAACTGAGTCAGATTTGTAGGCCTCCTTGCTCACACACCCTTTTTCAGTTCTGCCCACACATTTTCAAAGGGATTGAGGTCAGTGCTTTATGATGGCCACTCCAATACCTTGACTTTGTTGTCCTTAAGCCATTTTGCCACAACTTTGGAAGTATGCTTGGAGTCATTGTCTATTTGGATGTTGCTTCAATATATCCACATAATTATCCTCCCTCATGATGCCATCTATTTTGTGAAGTGCACCAGTCCCTCCTGCAGCAAAGCACCCCCACAACATAATACTGCCACCCCCGTGATTCACTTTGGGATGGTGTTCTTCAGCTTGCAAGCATCCCCCTTTTTCCTCCAAACATAACGATAGTCTTTATGGCCAAACAGTTATATATTTTACGACGTTCTACGATGGCTGCGTGGTCCCATGGTGTTTATACTTGCGTACTATTGTTTGTACAGATGAATGTGGTACCTTCAGGTGTTTGGAAATTGCTCCCAAGGATGAACCAGACTTGTGGAAGTCTACAATTTTCTTTCTGAGGTCTTGAATGATTTCTTTAGATTTTCCCATGATGTCAAGCAAAGAGGCGCAGAGTTTGAAGGTAGGCCTTGAAATACATCCACAGGTACACCTCCAATTGACTCAAATGATGTCAATTAGCCTATCAGAAGCTTCTAAAGCCATGACATAATTGCAAAAGGGTTTTCTAATGATCAATTAGCCTTTTAAAGGCTAACACAACGTTAGCTAACACAACGTGCCATTGGAACACAGGAGTGATGGTTGCTATTAATGGGCCTCGGTGCGCATATGTAGATATTCCATAAAATATCCGCTGTTTCCAGCTACAATAGTCATTTACAACATTAACAATGTCTACACAGTATTTCTGATCAATTTGATGTTATTTTAATGGACAAAAATGTGCTTTTCTTTCAAAAGCAAGGACATTTCAAAGTGACCCCGAACTTTTGAACGGTAGTGTATATATAATTAAGAGGCACATTTTCTCCTCCTCTGCTCCTGACTGCATGTGCTGCCATATAAATAGAATGAATAGAACGGGCATCCCCATTCAAGTCAATGATGGCATAATGGGTGGACTGGCGGCCATTGCGGGGAGCAAAGCAGGAAGTAAAAGCAGGAAGTGTACCTATCAATATGTGCTGTGATTTGTTGATTCAACTCAACTGACATTTTAGAAGTTACATTCCATTGTGTGAACCACATAAGTTAACATCATTTGAATGAACATTTTACCATGGAAATTATTACATCACAATACCAGGCAGCCATTGCGAGTGTACCCATAAGTTTACCTTACAAATTGCCTGGGTTAGGGTGTAATATGAATAGAATGACAGTAAAACCGTTATGCTATGTATTTGCTGAGTAGTTAGCTGAAATTCAATGCAATTGTGTTCATTTTACATTCACTCCCAGTCATTTTCGCTTTAGCCCTGGTCCAATGAATTAGTTTATTTTCTAGCTGATGAGATGGGTCAACTGTTTTCTTCTGTCAGTCTGTTGCAACATAGCACTTATATCAACGGAGTGCATTCGGTACCACCAAATATGTATTCTGCTTACACTTCTAGGTAGTTTTATGTTTAATGTGCGTATGTGTATATACTGTGTCGTGTCTTTGGCTATGCCGGATTAAGTGATATGACATGCTAACCTATAAAATTCTCTCTAATTAATATTACCTGATTAAGCTAATCATGTAAATGTAATTAACTAGAAAGTCGGGGCACCACGGAAGAACGTTTATAGAGCCGTTATCTTCCGAATAAACTCTTAAAATACTTAGTAATATTTTACATCGATAGCAGTCAATATTAATCTCTTATTTTCAGTCTCATAATGAAAGTTGTAAATTCTTGGCTATCTTCACAAACCCTGGCTAACAAGTTGAATCAGCAATACAAAATTTGTTTAAATTATTTATTTACTAAATACCTAAACTAATCACACAGAATTACAAATACACAGAATACAAATGTCATACAGAAACGTCCCGGTGGACGGAACAGATATGACGGCTGGTTACACAAAGGAAAGGGGGTTGGGTTTGAATGAAAGAGCGGGAAAACTTAGGAACAAACAAACAGCAGCTATCGTAAATACATTATCTTATGCATTCTAAATTACCGCCCATTTGGAAAAGGAAAATGCAATAAATATTTACTCTGAGCTGCGCTTCGGTAGATTGGTCGTAGATGCTGGCCGGGTTGGCCAACAAATCTTCCTGTCCTCGGAAGAATGTCTCTGGTGGTAAATTGGATACGTGGTGGTATCTTCGTCTGTTTGTTAGACTGGATCCGTCGTCCGTCCTTTCCTAGCCCACGTCTACAGCGGCCGCTGCTAACTCAACGGCTAGGAAGTATCACTTCTGTAGTGAATAAGCTCAAAGTTCATACCATTCGCCACCTAAGCTCACGCCGAGGTTGGCTTAGTTCTGTACTTGACATGTGTGTCCTTCTAACATAGAGGCTGCAGACCTCACGAACTGGAACAACCTGGTTATCTTTTCGTCAAAGGCTTATATAGTGGAGAGGGGGAAGGATGTGTTTCATCGTTTATAACCCCTCCTCTTCACAGGGGTGGGCCACTGATCAAGCAGGGTACTTTCCTTATGAAAACCCAAATCTCTCATTTGGAAGCTAAAATTACATTTAATCTCCTAACAAACAATTTCAATATCAAACATTTAAATTGCATAACAATTCCATGTTACTCTGATAACTAGAGGGTGTATACTTTCTCAGGTACAGTTTATGTCGTCCTGTCATCAGTCATAATGTCTCAGATGACAACCGAACTGACATACATACTCATTACGTTCCCAAGCATATTTCCAACTGGTTTTATTACCAAAATATGGTTCCTTTTCCCCATTTGTTTGATGTTTCCAGACTCTCTATATTTAACACAGGCTATTCAAGTCCTTCAGTAGGGTCAGAGAGGGGAAGGGAGAAGCTATTTATGGGGGGGGGGTCATAAACCTTACCCACAGGCCAACGTCATGACAACTGTAAGCGTCAGGAAGTACCTTAGGGCTCACTTGAGTAGAACAATAGTGTCCTAGTGTAGAAGATGAGGTTGTTTAAACGAAGAGAAATAGCATTGTACCTTTAGCATGCCAGGCTTACTTATACAGAGGATTAGTTCCATGAAAGTCTATACTGTCATCAGCAGTGGCCCTCGGTCTCTGTAACACACAGCTCTCTGTCTCTCACACAGTCTCTCAGCATATGAGAGACTGTGTGAGGGGGTCCGAGCTTAGAGATGGGCTATCTGACCATTTTCCCAGAGGTTTGTTGTGGTCACCATGGTGATTCACTCTGTGGGCTGTTGCTGGTGGAGATGTGAGTGCAATTACCAATAAGGAACAAAAGAGTCTTCATGTTCAAACAGGCTCCAGTTTCCTTCCCTCAGAGCAGAGAGCTGCTTTAAAAGGGGTGGTGTTGTATGGTCTCCACAGAACAACACACTAATAGAGTGATTGGTAGGCTCCAGCGCCCAGAGGGATGGATAGGGCCTGGGGGGGGGGTGTAATCTAACCAGATAATCAAATACCCTGCATGGTTGAGCAATGTGTGGCTCATAAAATAGGAAGGAAATTATGTAATCTTATGAAACAATGTTTATAAGGTTCCTCTTTTTTCATGTATTAACGTAATATAGCAGAGCTACAAATATAGACTTTCTGTGATGGACAGGTGGGGTTCATTTATACAGCTCTGTGTAGAACCCAGTTGTAGTAAATATGTAACTAACTAAAGAACTCAGGTTTACCTTAGCTGTTTAGCATACTTAGTAGAAATGTATAGCTCTGTATGATACCAGTGAAGGAGATACACAGCAGTAGTCAATGAGATTCTGCAGACTTCCACCCACAGTTGTAGTAAGTAACCATTATGTTTGTCATTGCTGCATGTGTTGTACACCAACTGCACCATTAAGACTGTGTGGGGTGATGTTCAATGGCTCTTTTGGAGAGCCCTACTACTGCTTCACTGCTTTTGTTAGCCTCAGAACCATGATCCACCTTCTTAAGCCTTGTTTTAAAGACCTCACCTACAACGCCAACCTTCAGGACCTCACCTACAACGCCACCTACAAGACCTCACCTACAACGCCAACCTTCAGGACCTCACCTACAACGCCACCTACAAGACCTCACCTACAACGCCAACCTTCAGGACCTCACCTACAACGCCAACCTTCAGGACCTCACCTATAACGCCAACCTTCAGGACCTCACCTACAACGCCAACCTTCAGGACCTCACCTACAACGCCACCTACAAGACCTCACCTACAACGCCACCTACAAGACCTCACCTACAACGCCACCCTTCAGGACCTCACCTACAACGCCACCTACAAGACCTCACCTACAATGCCACCTACAAGACTTCACCTACAACGCCACCTACAACGCCACCTACAAGACCTCACCTACAACGCCACCTACAAGACCTCACCTACAACGCCACCTACAACGCCACCTACAATACCTCACCTACAACGCCACCTACAATACCTCACCTACAACGCCACCTACAAGACCTCACCTACAACGCCAACCTTCAGGACCTCAGGCACACATCTTATAGCGGACACCACGGCAGGGGAGGTGAAGGGGGAGAGGGTCAAAGGACCCCATGGTGGGGGGGAGAGGGTCAAAGGACCCCATGGTGGGGTGGTGAGGGGGGAGAGGGTCAAAGGACCCCATGGTGGGGTGGTGAGGGGGGAGAGGGTCAAAGGACCCCATGGTGGGGTGGTGAGGGGGGAGAGGGTCAAAGGACCCCATGGTGGGGTGGTGAGGGGGGAGAGGGTCAAAGGACCCCATGGTGGGGAGGTGAGGGGGGAGAGGGTCAAAGGACCCCATGGCGGGGTGGTGAGGGGGGAGAGGGTCAAAGGACCCCATGGTGGGGTGGTGAGGGGGCCTTTCAGGTTATGTCGATATAGGACTCGTTTTACTGTGGATATAGATACTTTTGTACCTGTTTCCTCGAGCATCTTCACAAGGTCCTTTGCTGTTGTTCTGGGATTGATTTGCACTTTTCACACCAAAGTACGTTCATCTTTAAGAGACAGAACGCGTCTCCTTCATGAGCGGTATGACGGCTGCGTGGTCCCATGGTGTTTATACTTGCGTACTACTGTTTTTACAGATGAATGTGGTACCTTCAGGTGTTTGGAAATTGCTCCCAAGGATGAACCAGACTTGTGGAGGTCTACAAATTTTTTTCTGAGGTCTTGGCTGATTTCTTTTGATTTTCCCATGATGTCAAGCAAAGAGGCACTGAGTTTGAAGGTAGGCCTTGAAATACATCCACAGGTACACCTCCAATTGACTCAAATGATGCCAATTAGCCTATCAGAAGCTTCTAAAGCCATGACATAATTTTCTGGAATTTTCCAAGCTGTTTAAAGGCACAGTCAACTTAGTGTATGTAAACTTCTGACCCACTGGAATTGTGATACAGTGAATTATAAGTGAAATAATCTGTCTGTAAACAATTGTTGGGAAAATTACTTGTGTCATGCACGAAGTAGATGTCCTAACCGACTTGCCAAAACTATAGTTTGTTGACAAGAAATTTGTGGAGTGCTTGAAAAATGAGTTGTAATGACTCCAACCTAAATGTATGTAAACTTCTGACTTCAACTGTATGTATGATTTTTCCCAAGTTTATACATTTGTATGTTGGCAGACTTTTCTGAAATGGCGCATGCTGAAATTCAGTATGAAATTTATGCAAGAGTTATAAATAAGGCCCCTGAAGTCTCCACCTGGGCAGAGGAGCAAAGGCTATGTCTCCGCGGTCTATTAAAGGGAAGGACAGAGAGGGCTCCAATATCTCCTGTAGATATAACCTACAGTTGAGCATCTGTTATCAGTATACATGACTCTGCAGGATCTGCTCTGCTTCTAGTTTCAGCAGCCTTTTGAGCAGGACATGATGCCTCCCTCACCTGCTTACATAACCTCATACCCCCCCTTATTGAGCACACTGCCTCTTGATTACATGTACCTTCACTCTTATTTAATCTCCTGTAACTCAATTCCCCATACATTCACTAACACTTAAATAATCATGTCTTTTTATTATGGCGGAGGGGGTGTAACTGAACCAGGGCAGGGCCCCTCCTGTATGTGTGTGTGTGTGTGTGTGTGTTTGGGCAGCACACTGGTGAACAGAGGCACCGGGTGGTCCTTTTGTCCTGCCAACAGTTATCTGGGGGCCCCATACTGGGGCCACAGGGGGCAATTGACTTACAATACAACTGTCTTCCAATGTCTCCATAGTGAGTGGGGGAGAGGTAAAGTTTGAGTTGGCTACTTATAACTTTATGTTACAAACACTCTCTTCTGGGTCTGACATGTCATTGCTGGGTGAGAACACACCCTTGTGTGTGCATTAACAAAGATGAGTAAAAGCAATTAAGCACATTTTTTTAAATAGGGCACCCACCACCTATCACATACACAAAGCTAAATGAAATACATGATCCATTTTAAATCACAAATGGTGGCTAATAGTTATAAGACAGTTATTTTTAACCGTTAAATAACAAGGACTATTCCATGTTGCGCGACATGTTCTTTGTCACTTCCTGTTGACAGCAGCCTAGTAATTTAGTAATGGTATTAAACACTTGCAAGTTGTCACTTTCTGCGTTGTTTTTTTCCCGAATCGAGTTTCACTGTCGGGAGGGCGGAGTTGAACTCACCAAAACCCTCCATATGATAATCTAAGTGTCAGACAGAATCTTTACCTTTGGGACAAGCATTGAAGGAGACCTTGTGCCTTGCTATTCACTCTTCTGGTAACTCGAGAGAGGCTGGTGTTGTATTTGTATTGAGTTACTAACTGGAACCGTTGTATGCTTCAAATAACGTTTTTGGACCGTTTAAATTCAAACTATTCAAGTAAGGATCTACTATCTCCACATGGAGACGCGGTATACACTTTAAAAATGTATGTAGGATATGGCAATGTAACTATGTTTCAGGCTAGCCTACGTATTATGTTCTTTGTAGAGTTAGAGCGAGATGAGTGATGTGAGGCTACATTGTTGCCAGCCAGGATGGACAAGTATTCAACTTCTAGTGCGACTCTTCAAAGTGGATGTATTCTAATTAGCTACTTTGTAAACAATGATCATTATTGGTCAACACTTGGGTCATATTCTCTCGACTTCACGGTTACTGTACTGTTAGCAAAGCCTACACCCATTCCCATAACTGAAATGCAGAATTATACTTCTGTTTTTTTGTTTCAGTCATGGATAGTGTTTCTCAAAGTAAATGTCAAGGTGATTTAGTAGGCTGCTTGTCAACTAATTTCTTAAATCAAATTTCCAGACTGGCATCCTTCATTTTTGTAACCAATTGTTTTGAATAGCCTACAGTAGGGCAGGCTTTAGCCTACATTTTCCTAGCCAACACACACAGAGCTCTGAAGGAGTTTAGTCTGTACATGTCTGAACTGGAGTTTGTTTAATGAACTTGTGGAGGAGAGGCAGGGGTGTGTTGTCACCACCCTTAAAGACCTCTGCTGCAGGAGGCTATGACTGAGTGTTGTTGATGGTTCCTGGTCAAGATTGGGCTTGGTGTTGGGTTATCTTGTTCTGTATCTGTCAGTAGCCTACTTTTTATTTTACTAACAGTTTCAGAATAAAGTAGCTGTGAAGAGGATTAAAGATCTCAAGGAACATCAGAGAATTCCAATGATTAGCTCGGTAACTTAGTTGATATACTCTAGGCCATTGTGCAGAGACAAACTCCTTACAATTTTGTTATTATTTTTATTTAACCTATATTTAATTAGGCAAGTCGGTTAAGAACAAATTCTTATTTGCAATGACGGTCTACCCCGGCCAAACCCGGACGACACTGGGCCAATTGTGCGCCGTCCTATGGGATTTCCAATCACGGCCGGTTGTGATGCAGCTGGGAATCAAACCAGGGTCTGTAGTGACGCCTCTAGCACTGAGATATAGTGCCTTAGACCACTATGCCACTATTATTTACACATTTTTATAATATAATTAACCTACCACATGTTTCTCAATC
Source organism: Salmo trutta (assembly GCF_901001165.1). NCBI lineage: Eukaryota > Metazoa > Chordata > Actinopteri > Salmoniformes > Salmonidae > Salmo > Salmo trutta. The sequence continues at coordinate 74,390,574 of NC_042969.1, forward strand.
TGCACTGAGACAATGGCTGTCTGGGTTTTATTGCAAGCTGTTGCATAATTGAATTCATAAAGCCAGTATTTCCACAGGAAGGAGGCTAGAGCTGATGTAGTCTCCTAAAAATGTTATATGACTTTATATGAACTATAGAAAGACTGGCAATGATGTGCCAATAACAGGATAAGTAGTGCACTACTTGGTGCTGGTCTTGGGACCTGACAGTGTCTATTAGTCATGTTTAGATAGCATGACTAACACTTCACTTGACAGTGGTGATACTGATGCCAGTGCCATAGGGGCACAGGACCTTGTAGCTCCTGTCAAAACCATAAGGAAGAAGGACATGCTAGACTGCTCTCTGTTTGGATTGTGGTGAACTACAGTGAGTCATAATCCTACATGCAAATGACTTCCATTACTCTCTCTCCCCCTCTCCCCTCTTCCAGGTGGGTCAGTCAATCAGTGAGTGAGACCTGAAATGGGCCTCCCCTCGTTACTGTGCATGTGTATGCTGGTAACCCTGGGTGGCCACCGGGGGGTGATCTCCCAGGCCCCCTCCACCCCATCCTATGGCGAACGGGGCTCCGACCTGGGTCTCCAGGTGTTCCAGCAGGTGGCCCGCTCCAGACCCCAGGAGAACGTGGTGCTCTCTCCCCACGGCGTGGCATCCATCCTGGGCATGCTGCTGCCAGGCGCCCATGGAGAGACCCGCAGGCAGCTCCTCACAGCACTCCGCTACAAGAAGAATGGTAAGACTCCATTAATACTAGTCCTTTCATAGCCTCATCCAGTGTCTCTCATTAAAGGGATACTGTGAGATTCTGGCAATTAAGCCACTTTTCTACTTGCCCACAGTCCGATGAACTCATGGATACCATTTCCATGTCTCTGCGTGGCAGTTTTGCGAGCCAATGCTAACTAGTGTTAATGCAATGACTGGAAGTCTACAGGTACGCTAGCGTATGCTACTGTACCTGTTTACTTCCAGTCATACTCCTACCCCGAGGAACGACACTGTTTTCAGAGAATCACAACATATCTCATTGAAATTCCCCAATTCTTCTTTCCAGGCCCTTATAAGATGTTGAGAAAGCTCCACAAGACGCTGACGGCCAAGTCCAACCAGGACATCGTGACTATCGCCAACGCTATGTTCTCCCAGCAGGGCTTCCCTATGGAGGAGGCGTTCATGTCCTCCAACAGGGCTAACTTCCAGTGTGAGAGCCGGACCTTGGACTTCACTGACACCCAGGCGGCTGCAGCCACCATCAACATCTGGGTCAACAACCAGACCAAAGGTGAGCCTCCAACTGGATTCAAACTTACTGTTGGACAGTCAAAGCATGACCATAGATCTCTAATGGTATGTAATAAGGCTACATTCATATAGAACCAGATTTTATTTCACAAGGTCTTGTGATGATTTGACATTAAATAGAAGTCACTAACTTGAATGTTTATTTTGGTCAGTGTGTCATTGGTGTTGGAATGATACATTTTTCTGACTGTTGTGTTCTCATTTACAGGCCACATCCCCACTCTGGTCAAGGCAGACATGTTGGATGGCGATCTGACCCGCCTGGTGGCCGTCAACGCCATCTATTTTAAAGGCCTGTGGAAGTCCCGCTTCCAGACGGAAAACACCAAGATGAGAACCTTCAACGCGGGAGACGGCAATTCATACAAGGTCTCCATGATGTCCCAGCTGTCGGTCTTCAACATTGGTGAGTTCTGCTCTGAGACACCACTCTGAACCCGTCTGACCTGCTCACTGGGCTACTATTCTGACCTGTGTGTGAAACAATATACTGTCTGCTGTAGACCACATAATTCCATTTTGACTGTTTAGCCATTTAAGTGACGTGAGTTTGTCATGTCGGCCTAAGAGTAGTCGAGTTGGGTATTTATCAATGCCTTACAGTTTTAGCACAGAATAGCTACACTCTGGACGGTCTGGGATTATTTCCCTGACATGCCTAGTTAATTTCTGAGAATAAATTGGGAAAACCTCTTGAATAAAATTACTGCAATAAAACATTGCTCTTGGGAATCATTTTCATCCTCTATTTTTGAGAAAATGTTACAGAACAACACATTAGGGAAGCATATTTCTCAGACATAAATTATAGATTAAATCACTTTTGATATTTGTGTATAATGGGAAACATTGTTGCTTTATGACAACATGTGGAGTTCAGCTTTGATTACTTGTTTTATGGCTGTTTCACAGTGTGACTGTATATAGTCCTGTCTATGAATGCTTGTGTTGTTGGATAGGTATCACTGTGGTTTTGGCGTCTTTGTCTTGCCACATCCCACCACAGATTGTTCAGGGAACCAACAAACGCCATCCTTCTCATTATGCAACTAAAGCCAAACTAGACTAGAAAATGAACATATTAATGTCACTATAGATATAGTATTTATTCACAAGATGACTATCCTCAAAGGTGTTGAATAATGTCAGAATTTCAGGTGGACCATGAATACAGTAACACTTCTGGATACCCCTCACCCCTGACCCCACATCTCCTAGGTCTGGCCAGCACACCCCAAGGGCTGAATTATAAGGTCATCGAACTACCGTATCACGGCAACAGCATAAGCATGCTGATCGCCCTGCCATCGGAGGAGGACACGCCCCTAGGTGATGTCATCCCTCACATCAACACAGCCACGGTACAGAGCTGGACCAAGCTGCTACACCATAGGAAGGTCCGCCTGCTGCTGCCCAAGTAAGACCCAAACACAACAACCCACTCACTGGTTCAAAAACCCTTACCCAGAATCCTGTACAGGAGGGTGCAATGTTCTAAAACACATTGCAGGTAAAAAATATATTGTATAGAGCTGACGTTATTGCCCACTACATGACAGAGAAACGTGTCTGTAATGTTGCATCCCAATGACCAGGTCACTTCCAGGTATTGTTGCAGGGACAGGTCAAAGACAAGACACACCCACTCCTGGGTCTTTTATTGGCAGGAAGCACTTCCTGTCACCTGCTAACACTCATCAAATGTCACACTTAAATGACTAACTCCTAGGTACAGCATTGTGCAATCTTTCTATTTGTTATGTGTATGAAAAGTCTTCGCTAATTGTTGAAGGAAAGGCTCATTACGTCGTGTGTGTGTGTGTGTAGGTTTACTGCTGAGGCTGAAGTGGACCTGCAAGCCTCCCTCTCAGCCCTGGGGATAACGGACATATTTGATGAGGATAAAGCCGACTTCAGACACCTCAGTGAGTGGCACTGGGATCATAAATCAAACATCACATAGAACTGTAATGTCTTCTTTCTGACAGTGTATCAATCATTGGTCTGTCTGACTTGACACAATGACTGGAGCTAATATATGAAAGCATTGTTGACTGTTTACTGCAGTGAGATCTCCAAATAGCCATGATTCATGACTAACTGTCCGGTGTGAAGTGGCGATAAAGCATAAGATGTTATTTTCTACTAATATCTTCTGCAGGCTTCCTTATATTATGGATCAGAATTAGTGTGCATAATAATTGGGTTGTCCTTTAGCGCCACCCAGTGGGACATTTATATTCAATGGAACTTTTCAGCACCAGTATTTTGTCATCCAACTTTTCCCTCAGGTACAGAGCCTGTGTATATATCTAAAGCTCTACAGAAGGCCAAGATCGAGATCAATGAGGATGGAACCAAAGCAGCAGCTGTTACGAGTGAGTGGTTGTTGGTTAAATCATTTTGTTTCTGTTTGTATTTAGTTTAGTGTGTGTGAATTGAATTTTGCATCTGTGTGGATATTCTCTCTGAATATTAGAGGAGATCAGGCAGGTTGACGACTTAAGTGTTTTCATTTGTATTTCTCATTTTTCTCCAGCTGCCATCTTAATGGCCAGGTCTTCTCCACCTTGGGTCATCGTAGACCGACCCTTCCTCTTCCTCATTCGGCACAACCCAACAGGTACAGCATCCTGTCTCTCTGTCAAGCTCTCATTCTTCTATTACTTTTAGAATGTACTCTAATGGCTTCAAAGATCACTAGTTGTTGTGTAATTGACATGACATACATCGGGACGCAGGTCAGGTCATATTCTGATCTCCGGTCATGTTCTGTCTTTGTTTTTCTTTCTTATTGACATGTTGACTATGTTCATTTCCTTCTATTTTCTGTAGAATTACTTGTTGTTTCCTTGGTCCTCAGGTACAATCCTCTTCATCGGCCAGGTCAATCAGCCTTGAGCCTTTCCTGCCTGCAGATATCCCTTTCACTGGAATGTGCCTTCCGAGCTTCAGAATAATACATTTTTAATATACACAGCACACACTTCCTTGCTCACATGCAAACACACCTATACAACACTTGCACACAAACAACATCCACACTTATACTCAAAGACTTGTATTTGTGTGCAATGTGGACATATTATGATGCCATTTCTTTTAAATGTTTGCATTTGATTTTACTTTTATTATGGTCCATAATATAGTGTTCTGCCAATGAGACATTTCCATTGTGTTTAATTATCCTTTGTATACTTTCTAGAGTATTTGCTACCTTTTTTAAATCACCCTGAATGTCAAACGTGTATATTATATGAAGTACATTTCAGTTTGAATGCATGTTATTGGTGATTTTACATGTTCAATTTAAGATTGGAAAGTTACACTCCAAGTCACTGACTTAATTTAGCCACTCAAACCCATGTTTTCATAGGTCAATCATTTATTAAACTGAGTACTCCTATACTTTTTATTTTTTAAATAAACATCCTTTCTGTTGTATCAATCAAATATACCAAACTTTCTATAAAGTAAATTCATATTATGTAAAGGGTACCTTCTATTATTGAAAAGTACCTTTGATGTGCATTTGACTGGGGGAGATTCTCATTTGCGAAAAAGACAGTATTCTCCTCGACGACTCCATCCCCTCTCCTCCGTGATCTGGAAACCATTCAAGTGATCTAGTGGTCGAGGAGAGTGTCAATTAATTAGTAGGCGAATGGAGGAGTGTCCTCGCCTCCTTCCGCCAACGAAGCACAAGAGTCATGTGAACAACATTTTTGTGAGCGTGGAGAGGCTAGAGACAGGCAGACTAGTAAATTGGGCTAAGGTGGGTATTGAAGAAAGGCCATCTTTGTGTGTGTTCTGAAAGCAGTACAGCGGATGAAGGAACGGCATGAGCATGGTGAACGGATAGACGTGGTTATGGACAGCGAGGAAGAAGGAGAAGATGTTGAAGTACAAAATGCATCCTTCTGTCTCTGATGGCTCAGAAATTGAACCCGACCGAGTGAGAATGAATTACCTGTGGTGGCAGGTGTGGTGAAGACCACCGAGTCCGAGCCTTACCGGGGTGGCGTTGAGGTGGATCAACTGAAATAAAAAATTCCCTGTGTCTGACACCCACCATTTCGTGTGACTGAGAAGACATTGTCTGTCCTTTTGAGATTTGAAGCAGCCTTTACCTGAAAGTCATGTTAGGATATGTCAGTTATCCCGTGAGAGCTTTTGTGCTGAACCCACTAAGGTGTTTCAGATGCCAAGCTTATGGTCATATTACAGCAGTGTGTAGGAGGGAGACTCCAAGATGTGAGAAGTGTATATGAGGGCATGGGACAAAGGAAAGTGCAGTATCTGTGGAAAAAACTTTTGTCAATTGTAGGAGTGCCCATGTTGCTGGGGATCAGAAATGCCCGGTGCAAGAGGTTGAGGTTGCCAGGGTCAGACTAAAACAGAAGGTGTTGTATGCTGAGGCACTGAAGAGAGAAGATGAGTCAAGGGTGAGAAGTAGGCCGAGGCTGATATATAGTGATACAAATGTGCTTCAGTAAGGTTGGTTTCTGAGCATTCATTACCATGGTTATCAACTGTACTGCAGAAATGGAACGTAAATCATAGAAAATATATGTTGTGGTGGCAGTTGCAGAGAAGTACTTGGGTGTACAAGGTTTTACTGCAGAAGAGTTACAAGGTGTGTTGAACGAAAGAGTCCCGTCCTTTCAAGCATTCGGCCTGGTGTAGGATCAGTTAGGGTCAAAGTAGTGGAATGGGGTGGTGATTTTTATTTAATGAAATAGTGGTCTACAGGTGGAGGGTTAGTTGGTGTTTAATAGGGGTATAGAGGTGGAGGGTTAGTTGGTGGTGTTTAATAGCGGTATAGTGGTGGAGGGTTAGTTGGTGGTGTTTAATAGCGGTATAGTGGTGGAGGGTTAGTTGGTGGTGTTTAATAGAGGTATAGTGGTGGAGGGTTAGTTGGAATGAAATAGTGGTATAGAGGTGGAGGGTTAGTTGGTATGAAATAGTGGTATAGAGGTGGAGGGTTAGATGGTGGTGTTTAATAGGGGTATAGAGGGAGGGTTAGTTGGTGGTGTTTAATAGGGGTATAGAGGTGGAGGGTTAGTTGGTGGTGTTTAATAGGGGTATAGAGGTGGAGGGTTAGTTGGTGGTGTTTAATAGGAGTATAGAGGTGGAGGGTTAGTTGGTGGTGTTTAATAGAGGTATAGAGGTGGAGGGTTAGTTGGTGGTGTTTAATAGAGGTATAGAGGTGGAGGGTTAGTTGGTGGTGTTTAATAGGGGTATAAAGGTGGAGGGTTAGTTGGTGGTGTTTAGTAGGGGTATAGAGATGGAGGGTTAGTTGGTGTTTAATAGCGATATAGAGGTGGAGGGTTAGTTGGTGGTGTTTAATAGGGGTATAGAGGTGGAGGATTAGTTGGTGTTGTTTAATAGGGGTATAGAGGTGGAGGGTTAGTTGGTGGTGTTTAATAGGGGTATAGAGGTGGAGGGTTAGTTGGTGGTGTTTAATAGGGGTATAGAGGTGGAGGGTTAGTTGGTGGTGTTTAATAGAGGTATAGAGGTGGAGGGTTAGTTGGTGGTGTTTAATAGGGGTATAGAGGTGGAGGGTTAGTTGGTGGTGTTTAATAGAGGTATAGAGGTGGAGGGTTAGTTGGTGGTGTTTAATAGGGGTATAGAGGTGGAGGGTTAGTTGGTGGTATGTAATAGCGGTATAGAGGTGGAGGGTTAGTTGGTGGTGTTTAATAGGGCTATAGAGGTGGAGGGTTAGTTGGTGGTGTTTAATAGGGGTATAGAGGTGGAGGGTTAGTTGGTGGTGTTTAATAGGAGTATAGAGGTGGAGGGTAAGTTGGTGGTGTTTAATAGAGGTATAGAGGTGGAGGGTTAGTTGGTGGTGTTTAATAGAGGTATAGAGGTGGAGGGTTAGTTGGTGGTGTTTAATAGGGGTATAGAGGTGGAGGGTTAGTTGGTGGTATGTAATAGCGGTATAGAGGTGGAGGGTTAGTTGGTGGTGTTTAATAGGGCTATAGAGGTGGAGGGTTAGTTGGTGGTGTTTAATAGGGGTATAGAGGTGGAGGGTTAGTTGGTGGTGTTTAATAGTGGTATAGAGGTGGAGGGTAAGTTGGTGGTGTTTAATAGAGGTATAGAGGTGGAGGGTTAGTTGGTGGTGTTTAATAGAGGTATAGAGGTGGAGGGTTAGTTGGTGGTGTTTAATAGGGGTATAGAGGTGGAGGGTTAGTTGGTGGTGTTTAATAGAGGTATAGAGGTGGAGGGTTAGTTGGTGGTGTTTAATAGGGGTATAGAGGTGGAGGGTTAGTTGGTGGTATGTAATAGCGGTATAGAGGTGGAGGGTTAGTTGGTGGTGTTTAATAGGGCTATAGAGGTGGAGGGTTAGTTGGTGGTGTTTAATAGGGGTATAGAGGTGGAGGGTTAGTTGGTGTTTAATAGGGGTATAGAGGTGGAGGGTTAGTTGGTGGTGTTTAATAGAGGTATAGAGGTGGAGGGTTAGTTGGTGGTGTTTAATAGCGGTATAGAGGTGGAGGGTTAGTTGGTGGTGTTTAATAGAGGTATAGAGGTGGAGGGTTAGTTGGTGGTGTTTAATAGGGGTATAGAGGTGGAGGGTTAGTTGGTGGTGTTTAATAGAGGTATAGAGGTGGAGGGTTAGTTGGTGGTGTTTAATAGAGGTATAGAGGTGGAGGGTTAGTTGGTGGTGTTTAATAGTGGTATAGAGGTGGAGGGTTAATTGGTGGTGTTTAATGGTGGTATAGAGGTCGAGGGTTAGTTGGTGGTGTTTAATAGAGGTATAGAGGTGGAGGGTTAGTTGGTGGTGTTTAATAGAGGTATAGAGGTGGAGGGTTAGTTGGTGGTGTTTAATAGAGGTATAGAGGTGGAGGGTTAGTTGGTGGTGTTTAATAGGGGTATAGAGGTGGAGGGTTAGTTGGTGGTGTTTAATAGGGGTATAGAGGTGGAGGGTTAGTTGGTGGTGTTTAATAGGGGTATAGAGGTGGAGGGTTAGTTGGTGGTGTTTAATAGGGGTATAGAGGTGGAGGGTTAGTTGGTGTTTAATAGGGGTATAGAGGTGGAGGGTTAGTTGGTGGTGTTTAATAGAGGTATAGAGGTGGAGGGTTAGTTGGTGGTGTTTAATAGGGGTATAGAGGTGGAGGGTTAGTTGGTGTTTAATAGGGGTATAGAGGTGGAGGGTTAGTTGGTGGTGTTTAATAGAGGTATGGAGGTGGAGGGTTAGTTGGTGGTGTTTAATAGAGGTATAGAGGTGGAGGGTTAGTTGGTGGTGTTTAATAGTGGTATAGAGGTGGAGGGTTAGTTGGTGGTGTTTAGTAGGGGTATAGAGATGGAGGGTTAGTTGGTGGTGTTTAATAGGGGTATAGTGGTGGAGGGTTAGTTGGTGGTGTTTAATAGGGGTATAGAGGTGGAGGGTTAGTTGGTGGTGTTTAATAGGGGTATAGTGGTGGAGGGTTAGTTGATGTTATGTAATAGTGGTATATTGGTGGACGGTTCAATGGTGGTGCAATTGTTATCCTTTCCCCCTTTGTTTTTGTATCACAAAATGTAAGGTGATCGACCACACACTACTGCACAGTATGTGGCGGGATGCACAAACAAATTGTGCGAACGCCGTAATACCAAAGAAGAAGAGGAAGCTCAAGAGTATCCTGCCTGAGTCCTTCGCAGAAGAGTTTTGAGATCTGTCACACCTTCTTTGAATCAGCTGCTGTTTACTCGGAGAAGAAAAACATGCACCTACTTAATAACAATATGCTACTTTTAATTGTATCTATAAAATGTCTAGCACAACTAGCTAAATGTCTTTTTACCTCATTTCAGATTTAATTTGGGATTCCATCCCTGTAAACACAATTTGCATGATGGGAGTGAAGTGAAGAAAGAGAGTAATTTCATACAAGCTTATTTGTTTCCACATTTCCTCTCCTCGGTTACCTTTGACCCTTTTCAAAAGGAGTCGAGGAGAGGACGGATGAGTTGAGCAAACCAGTTGATAATCTCCCTAAGTGTGACCACAGAACAGTGACAGCAGCAAAGAGTTGTGTGCCCTAGTAAACAAGGCATTGGCTTTGGATGGACAGTTGAAAAACATATTTCCATTTCTAAAAACCTGTTTTTGCTTTGTCATTATTGGGTATTGTGTGTAGATTGATGATTTAAAAAAAGATTGAATACATTTTAGAATAAGGCTGCTATGTAACAACGTGGAAAAAGTCAAGGGGTCTGAATACTTTCTGAATGTACTGGAAAATGGATATTCACGCTCCACTGGGTGGAAGAGGTGGTGTTTGCTTTGTTGCGTGTAGGACATTGTACATTGAACTGGTCATTGAATCTGGTTGACAAGCATGCGAATGGTTTCTGTCTGATTGATGAAACAGTGAAGAAATAATTTGTTGATGCATTGTTGTAAGTACCGGTAGTGGGCTCACGAGTGGCGCAGCGGTCTAAGGCACTGCGTCTCAGTGCAAGATGCGTCACTATAGATCCTGGTTTGATTCCAGGCTGTATCACAACCGGACGTGATTGGGAGTCCCATAGGGTGGTTCACAATTGGCCCAGCATCGTCCGGGTTAGGGTTTGGCCGGGGTAGGCTGTCATTGTAAATAAGAATTTGTTCTTAACTGACTTGCCAGGTTAAATAAAGGTACAATAAAAAAAAGATGTGGAAGAGAGGTGAAGATTGATGTGTTGGGTTATTGAGGTTGGACAAGGATGGGGAGGGTTTGATAGAAGGGCTACTTTTTGTCTTTGTAGTACCGGATTAGATAGGAGGGTTTAGTTTCTCTCAATGTTTATTGTCTTTATATTCATTTAGTCTGTAAACTGTGACTGACTACACGCTCCAATGCAGTAGGAAGCGCCATGCAACTCTACCGTTTGTTTACGGACCGCCATAATATTATAGTAGAAGAAGAAACAAATTGTGCGCTGCTAATCTAGACATTATGGTAATCCTACTCAACCTCCTCAGCCGTCAGCTGATTGTCGAGTTGGGAGAAAAAGAAAACATAGCCATGGCGGCAGAGATTCATTCGAGGCCTCAAAGCTCAAGACCAGTTCTTCTAAATAAAATCGAAGGACACTCGGACGCGGTCAATGCTGCAGTTTTGATACCAAAAGAGGACGGAGTGATCACGGTTAGCGAGGACAGGTAGGTTGTCTGACGCCCCATTAGCTGTTATCCAGACCATGATCTAGCTATTAGCCAGATAACGGTAACGTTAGCTGGCTAGCCTGCTTACTATTATTATTTTTTTCACCTTTATTTAACTAGGTAGGCCAGTTGAGAACAAGTTCTCATTTACAACTGCGACCTGGCCAAGATAAAGCAAAGCAGTGCGACAAAAACAACAAACACAGAGTTACACATAAACAAACGTACAGTCAATAACACAATTTGCCATGGGGACCAGACGGTGCATTTCTAAATACACCGTCTGGAACATCATGACAGTGTTTGATTCTTGAAATGGTTCTCTACAAGCTGGAATGTTTAATACAGTTATATTTAAACTTACTCAGCCGATTGTCTGATGTTGGTCCTTCACATGTTCCAAACTTTAGACAAAATATCTATAGGAAATATTGTTTAGTCGACTTTTTAGGACACCGGTATTGAAGTTTAAATGTATATCACTTGGTATGTGCGCAAAACCATGTAAACACCTGCAAGACAATATATATCCTATTAAACTAGAGGGCCTAGCTACAAAGATTTTCATAACTAACCCAGAGCTTGTCTTTCCAATGGGAGCAAATTAATCATAGTGGACAGAACAAGCAAGGAGGTAGGCAGAGCCAAGCAGGAGCTAGTGAGATCCTATTGGCGCGTTTTAGCCTTTATTTTCATATTTCCGTTAGGGAACGCCTACTCTGTTAAGTGCGCGTGCGCAGTAACTCAATTCGCCCTTGCACCCCTTCTAAATGACGCAATTTTTTGAAACTTTGGCAAAAGTCTACAAAACGCAGTCCACTGTTTGGAGATGAAATTATTCATTGAATGTCGGGTAAAATCCATCTCGTTCCATCATCTTCCTCTGCCGGCCACTGAGCTTCCTCTCACTACCATAGTTGGTATGAGTGGAAACGCCAACCAGATGCTTCACATTTATACATCCGGTGAAATATCTGTCTCGTTGTTCTATTTGTGGTTGAGGCATAAGTGATGCCTTTCCTACTTTTACGTATGCAGCGGAAAAATGTAAGGCATGTGATGTATAAGAAATTGTGTAATGGAATTATAGTCAACTTTACATATTGTCATATAATTATAAATACATTTTATACATACACTCCCGGTCAACAGTTTTAGAACACCTACTCATTCAAGGGTTTTTCTTAATTTTTACTATTTTCTACATTGTTGAATAATAGTGAAGACAACAAAACTATGAAATCACATATGGAATCATGTAGTATCCAAAAAAGTGTTAAACAAATCAACATATATTTTGAGGTTCTTCAAATATCAAATCAAATGTATTTATATAGCCCTTCTTACATCAGCTGATATCTCAAAGTGCTGTACTTTGTCTCCGATGTATTTTTCTTGCAATGTTTTTGTGCTATTATATGATGGATACAATATCAGTCCAACTTGTCTATCATCAACTGATCTGAGCCAGTGCATGACTGTTAGCTAGCTAACACACACAGTGCAGATCAATTCTTAAGTTAGTGTAAAACACTGAACGTTATCACAGCACTGGCAAACCATGGTTGACCAACTCCCTGACCAATATGGCTGACCATTTTTGGTATTCTAATTCCTAATTCTAATATTCAACTGAGGGACCAACACCACAGACAATCGGCAGAGTAAATTTAAATATAATTGTATTCTACATTCGTGACAGACTAGGGACATTTAGGATTTGTAAATGTGCGTGACGTTGTCTACATAATTTGAAGACATCGCCACGTTTCGTGACAAGGTTATCATCAAACAGCTCACTGTGCTCTGCCTAAATAACCTGTAAACCAATGATTTATATGTACACTAAACAATGGCTCATTGGGTGACACATCAACTTCGCTCCTAGTGGCTACTGCATAAACAGTTTACTGCTTTCGTAGGTGTTGGCAATAGCAAATATATATTTTATTGATTTGGCAAGTTAGCTAGTTAGTAGGTTTGGAATGCATATCCTCAGGGCATAACAATGTGTGTAACGCTAGCTAGCTGCACAATCCTGGCACTGACATCAGGATATTGTTGATTTGTGTGCTAGTTGGTATACATTTGGCTACCTGTTACCTTCGCTACATACTAGGACTGGGATTTGCCAGGGACCTCACGATACAATATTATCACGATACTTAGGTTACGGTACGTATTGCGATTCTCACGATTCTATATGTTTTTCGATTCGATGTTCCAAACGTATTGCTCACCGTATGTCAGCTGCAGAGGGACGAGAGAGAGCCATGAGAGAATGAGTTTTGATCAGCTATGGGAATAAAAGTCCTGAAAACAAATTGTCTCCCTATTTAAAAAGATGGAGAACACGCAATGAAGGGAAAACACTGGAGTTCTGGTGCAGGTACAGCAAACTAGCATAAAAACACGACCTAATACCCAACAGTCACCATTATTTGAGACATTATCTTAGGTGTATGCCTTATGTGAATCAATTGACAAGTGTTACTGCCACCTCCAACCCCAATTGCAGTTGGATTTTTATTTTGTTTTCAGTCATTTTGTACACCCCCTAACCACACAGTTTAGACACAAAAGAGATGTAGGCCGTTAACACTTAACTCCAAAAAGTATTCATAAATGGTGAGGAAGAGAGAGTAGCATGGGCACTTCTCTAAAACGGGAGGCCATCCGCTTCTGGTCAGCTTTAGGGCACCAGGCAGGCGTAGATCAAAGCAAATGAATGTGGCGGTCATGCTTGGTCAATTGTACATTGAGGAGCAATATCTTGAGCAAGGTATAGAGAGAATTGAAATCTCTGGAGTGATACCCTTCCTTGTCCCCAGTAGGATAAGCTTCTCATGGTTGACTAGAAAATGATTTTTTTTTGAGGAAGGGAGAATCCAGTAGTATGAGAAGTTCTTTTTTTTGTTTTATATATCTTGTGACTAGACTGTCGTAATGGCACTGTACTCTCCTTTTGTGTCACAATGATCTTGTGGCTTGAGAATTTCATGGTGTTCTAAAACTGTATTATATTGCAATAGAGGAGCTGACAGTCTTAGAGACATTTTTCTCCCAAGTAGCCCAAGTTCTAGTACTGTAATCCCTATTCACATTTGAGACTATCATGCTGCACCTTCAGCAACAGTGCCAAGAGGGGCACTTGAAGTTTGAATATGACATTTCCTGTGTCCTATGTCCAGAACTATCCGGGTATGGCTGAAGAGAGACAGTGGACAGTACTGGCCCAGCATCTACCACACAGTCTCCTGTAAGTACCACAACTGATTAGAAGTAGGCCTCAGCTGAAACATCCACTAACGTTAGATGCTAAAGATACAGTGCCTTGCAAACGTATTCATCCCCCTTGGTGTTTTTCCTAGTTTGTTGCATTACAACCTGTAATTTAAATAGATTTTTATTTGAACTTCATGTAATGGACGTACATAAAATAGTCCAAATTGGTGAAGTGAAATGAAAAAAAATTACTTGTTTAAAAAAATAAAAAAACTGAAAAGTGGTGCGTGCACATGTATTCACCCCCTTTGCTATGAAGCCCCTAAATAAGATTAGTTAAAGAAAGTCCACCTGTGTGTAATCTAAGTTTCACATGATCTGTCACATGATCTCAGTGTATATATACACCTGTTCTGAAAGGCCCCAGAGTCTCCAACACCACCAAGCAAGCGGCACCATGAAGACCAAGGAGCTCTCCAAACAGGTCAGGGAAAAAGTTGTGGAGAAGTACAGATCAGGGTTGGGTTCTAAAAAAATATCAGAAACTTTGAACATCCCATGGAGCACCATTAAATCCATTATTAAAAAATGGAAAGAATATGGCACCGCAACAAACCTGCCAAGAGAGGGCCGCCCACCAAAACTCAGACCAGGCAAGGAGGGCATTAATCAGAGAGGCAACAAAGACACCAAAGATAACCCTGAAGGAACTGCAATGCTCCACAGTGGAGATTGGAGTAGGACCACTTTAAGCCATACACTCCACAGAGCTGGGCTTTACGGAAGAGTGGCCAGAAAAAAGCCATTGCTTAAAGGGAAAAAAGGAGCAAACACATTTGGTGTAGAGGTCGACCGATTATGATTTTTCAACGCCGATACCGATTATTGGAGGGCCCAAAAAAAAAGTCTCTGCCGATTTATCGGCCGATTATTATGATTTTTTAAAGTCATTTGTAATAATGACAATTACAACATTACTGAATGAACGCTTATTTTAACTTAATATAATACATCAATAAAATCAATTTAGCCTCAAATAAATAATGAAACATGTTCAATTTGGTTTAAATAATGCAAAAACAAAATGTTGGAGAAGAAAGTAAAAGTGCAATATGTGCCATGTAAGAAAGCTAACGTTTAAGTTCCTTGCTCAGAACATGAGAACATATGAAAGCTGATGGTTCCTTTTAACATGAGTCTTCAATATTCCCAGGTAAGAAGTTTTATGTTGTAGTTATTATAGGAATTATTGGACTATTTCTCTCTTTACGATTTGTTTTTCATATACCTTTGACTATTGGATGTTCTGATAGGCACTTTAGTATTGCCAGTGTAACAGTATAGCTTCCGTCCCACTCCTCGCTCCTACCTGGGCTTGAACCAGGAACACATCGACAACAGCCACCTTCGAAGCAGCGTTACCCATGCAGAGCAAGGGGAACAACTACTCCAAGTCTCAGAGCGAGTGACGTTTGAAACGCTATTAGCGCGCACCCCGCTAACTAGCTAGCCATTTCACATCGGTTACACCAGCCTAATCTTGAGAGTTGATAGGCTTGAAGTCATAAACAGCGCAATGCTTGAAGCACAGCGAAGAGCTACTGGCAAAACGCACAAAAGTGCTGTTTGAATGAATGCTTACGAGCATGCTGCTGCCTACCACCGCTCAGTCAGACTGCTCTATCAAATCATAGACTTAATTATAACATAATAACACACAGAAATACGAGCCTTTGGTCATTAATATGGCCGAATGCGGAAACTATCATCTTGAAAACAAAACGTTTTTTCTTTCAGTGAAATACGGAACCGTTCTGTATTTTATCTAACGGGTGGCATCCCTAAGTCTAAATATTCCTGTTACATTGCACAACCTTCAATGTTATGTCATAATTACGTAAAATTCTGGCAAATTAGTTCGCAACGAGCCAGGCGGCCCAAACTGTTGCATATACCCTGACTCTGCGTGCAATGAACGCAAGAGAAATGACACAATTTCACCTGGTTAATATTGCCTGCTAAGCTGGATTTCTTTTAGCTAAATATGCAGGTTTAAAAATATATACTTCTGTGTATTGATTTTAAGAAAGGCATTGATGTTTATGGTTAGGTACATTCGTGCAACGATTGTGCTTTTTTCGCAAATGCACTTTTGTTAAATCATCCCCCGTTTGGTGAAGTCGGCTGTCTTTGTTAGGAAGAAATAGTCTTCACAGTTCGCAACGAGCCAGGCGGCCCAAACTGCTGCATATACCCTCACTCTGTTGCAAGAGGAGTGACACACTTTCCCTAGTTAAAATAAATTCATGTTAGCAGGCAACATTAACTAAATATGCAGGTTTAAAAATATATACTTGTGTATTGATTTTAAGAAAGGCATTGATGTTTATGGTTGGAGCAACGTGTACCTAAGCGATTATATGCAACGCAGGACAGGCTAGATAAACTAGTAATATCATCAACCATGTGTAGTTAACTAGTGATTATGATTGATTGATTGTTTTTTATAAGATAAGTTAAATGCTAGCTAGCAACTTACCTTGGCTTCTTACTGCATTCGCATAACAGGCAGGCTCCTCGTGGAGTGCAATGTAAAGCAGGTGGTTAGAGCGTTGGACTAGTTAACCGTAAGGTTGCAAGATTGAATCCCCGAGCTGACAAGGTAAAAATCTGTCGTTCTGCCCCTGAACAAGGCAGTTAACCCACCGTTCCTAGGCCGTCATTGAAAATAAGAATGTGTTCTTAACTGACTTGCCTAGTTAAATAATGGTGTAAAAAATAATAAAATTTTTCTTTTCTTTTTCGGCCAAATCGGCGTCCAAATCGGCCATTCTGATTAATCGGTCGACCTCTAATTTGGTGTTTGCCAAAAGGCATGTGGGAGACTCCCCAAACTTATGGAAGAATGTACTCTGGTCAGATGAGACTAAAATTGAGCTTTTTGGCCATCAAGGAAAATGCAATGTCTGGCGTAAACCCAACACCTCTCATCACCCTGAGAACACTATCCCCATAGTGAAGCATGGTGGTGGAAGCATCATACTGTGGGGATGTTTTTCATCGGCAGGGACTGGGAAACTGGTCAGAATTGAAGGAATGATGGATGGTGCTAAATACACTCAATTCTTGAGAGAAACCTGTTTTCGGTCTTCCAGAGATTTGAGACTGGGACGGAGGTTCACCTTCCAGCAGGGCAATGACCCTAAGCATACTGCTAAAGCAACACTTGAGGGGTTTAATGGGAAACATTTAAATGTCTTGGAATGGCCTAGTCAAAGCCCAGACCTCAATCTAATTGAGAATCTGTGGTATGACTTAAAGATTGCTCTACACCAGCGGAACCCATCCAACTTGAAGGAGCTGGAGCAGTTTTGTCTTGAAGAAGGGGCAAAAATCCCAGTGGCTAGATGTGCCAAGCTTATAGAGACATACCCCAAGAGACTTGCAGCTGTAATTGCTGCAAAAGGTGGCTCTACAAAGTATTGACTTTGGGGGTGAATAGTTATGCATGCTCAAGTTGTTTTGTCTTATTTCTTGTTTGTTTCACAATAAAACATATTTTGCATGTTGTGTAAATCAAATGATACAGACCCCCCAAAAATCTATTTTAATTCCAGGTTGTAAGACAACAAAATAGGAAAACTGCCAAGGGGGGGTGACTACTTTCGCAAGCCTCTGTAGTTGAAGCGTATACTATTGAATCAAAACATTGGCCATACACAATTGTTTTTTCAATACATATTTTTTATCTCTGAACTAGCGCCGTGCTCCTGTATGTCATACCATCACGACAGCAGGCGCATCTTCATCGGGCAGGACAACGGAGCCATTGTGGTGAGTGAGATGAAGCCTTAAAGATGACCTCATGCGTAAACCCCATTCTCTATGTTTTGAGTGGACCCATAACATGCCATTCTGGTTCACACTGACCCAGTTTCTAATGTTTCCCTGCTTTGAATGAGAAACAAGCTACAAGTATGAAGTTACATGGAATAAGAGTGGGACTGGTAACTGATCTTTACTATTGTTTGGTGGTGCTAACAGGAATTCCTTCTGTCTGAAGATTTCAACAAGATGAACCATGTGAAGACCTATCCTGGTGAGATTGTAGTGGGGGTTTTCTGCCTTTACAAAGCCAATGAAAACTAAGGAGCTTTGGTGATGTAGACATGATATGATCTCTAGTGTTCAGTAATGGAGTCTTGTATAACAGTATATATCAGTGATAATGGCTCTTTAGTGTACATTAGTGTGTGTATGTGTGTCTACTGGGCTGTGTTTTGAAGCACTGCCCAGTCCCATGAGAAATCCTCTGGTCCCTACCCAGCATGCCTCTGGTGAAATGTCCCTCTCTGGGCTCGAACAGGAAATAGAGACCGACGTCATTGCTGCTTAGAACACATGCATGCACACACTCCCAGACCCACAGTGAAAGAGGATAAGTAATTATTGTTCAAGCAATACAACTTGATGATGATCCACCACCACCTCATATTGTCTGACTATTATTATGTTATTACAGTCACCTTCCCCCAGGCTCAGAGAATATGATCTCTGTGACTAACAGCCTAGCCATGCAGCCTGGACCCTCCTCTCATCACTGGAAAATCCCTGCTTAGGGAAACTTGAGTTCTTTTGTTTTTTTTAAGCATTAAATGCCAAAAAACAGATGTCACTGTGGAAGTTTCAAGCAGTTCTCATCCAGCAGTGAAAATGGGCCCAGAACAGAAAAGCCCCATTAAGTGATCTATAGTCATTCTACTCCCTCAAACCTTTTGCAGAAAGAGAAAGTTGAGTGGAGAATGAATTGAACATTTGTGTGTATTTAACCCATTGTGGCTATGTGTGTCCAGCCCATCAGAACCGTGTGTCAGACATGGTGTTTTCTCTGGAGAGCGAGTGGGTGGTGAGCACCGGACACGACAAGAGTGTGAGCTGGATGTGCACCCAGAGCGGCAGTATGCTGGGGCGCCACTACTTCGGCTCCTGGGCCTCCTGTCTACAGTATCCTTCTCTGTTTGCATGAGAGCTGGACAGGGGTCAGTTTATTGTTAATGTTCATATTCCTAAGAATTACTTCTTTGGTCAAAGGTAACTTCCTATCTGTCCTATGTGCTTTTCCTGTGTATCTTCCTTGACTCTGTGTCTAGGTATGACAACGACACCCAGCATGCCTTTGTAGGGGACTACTCAGGACAGATCACCCTGCTGAAACTGGAGAGACAGACCTACTCCACCATCACCACACTGAAGGGCCACGAAGGTAACACACACCACAGGAGGTTGGTGGCACCTTAATTGGGGAGGATGGGCTCATGATAATGAGTGGAATGGTATCAAACACATGGTTTTCAGGCGTTTGATGCCATTCCATTTGCTCCGTTCCGGACATTATTATGAGCCGTTTGCCACTCAGCAGCCTCCTGTGACACACACAGGGACACGCGGACAGCCTATGCACAATATTGAATCGGACGCTACAAACTGCTCGGATGCCATCTCTAACTGGCAATCATTTTAAAAGAGGAAATGTTGCTGGCAGATTGTATGGCGCTATACTGTTTTGTCATGCAGTGGGGTAACAGTTTTGCACTTGTATGTACACTGCCGTTCAAAAGTTTGGGGTCACTTAAAAAGGTCCTTGTTTTTGAAAGAAAAGCTACTTTTTTTGTCCAGCAAATTGATCAGAAATACAGTGTAGACATTGTTAATGTTGTAAATGACTATTGTAGCTGGAAACGGCAGATTTTTAAAGGAATATCTACATAGGTGTACAGAGGCCCATTATCAGCAATCATCACTCCTGTGTTCCAATGCACGTTGTGTTAGCTAATCCAAATGTATTATTTTAAAAGGCTAATTGATAATTAGAAAACCCAATTAACTTTCTTCTGAAACTTGTCAGTCTGTTCTTGTTCTGAGAAATGAAGGCTATTCCATGCAAGAAATTGCCAAGAAGCTGAAGATCTCGTACAACGCTGTGTACTACACCCTTCACAGAAGCGCCTATACGGGCTCTAACCCGAATAGAAAGGAGTGGGAGGCCCCGGTGCACAACTGAGCAAGAGGACAAGTACATTAGAGTGTCTAGTTTGAGAAACAGATGGCTCACAAGTCCTCAACTGGCAGCTTCATTAAATAGTACCCGCAAAACACCAGTCTCAACGTCAACAGTGAAGAGGCGACTCTGGGATGCTGGCATTCTAGGCAGAGTTGCAAAGAAAAGCCATATCTCAGACTGGTCAATAAAAAGAAAAGATTAAGATGGGCAAAAGAACACAGACATTGGACAGAGGAACTCAACGCTGTAATCGCTGCTAAAGGTGCTTCAACAAAGTACAGAGTAAAGGGTCTGCATACTTATGTAAATGTCATATTTCCATTTTTTTATTTGCAAAAAAAATGTAAACATGTTTTTGGTTTGTCCAGCTACAATTGTCATTTACAACATTAACAATGTCTACACTGTATTTCTGATCAATTTGATGTTATTTTAGTTTGCTTTTCTTTCAAAAACAAGGACATTTCTAAATGACCCCAAACGGTAGTGTATGTATGTATGTATGTATGTATGTAATGTTATGTTATGTATGTATGTGTGTGTGTGTGATTGCACATTATGTTTTTTACGAAAATGGTGTGTATGTATACATATACGTGTGTGTGTGTCAGTCAAGTTTGGACACACCTGCTCATTCAAGGGTTTTTCTTTATTTTTACTATTTTCTACATTGTAGAATAATAGTGAAGACATCAAAACTATGAAATAACATGTAGTAAGCAAAAAATGTTAAACAAATCAAAATATATTTGAGATTCTTCAAAGTAGCCACCCTTTGCCTTGACATTTTCTACATACTGTTGGCATTCTCTCAACCAGCCTCACCTGGAATGCTGTTCCAACAGTCTTGAAGGAGTTCCCACATTTGCTGAGCAGTTGTTGGCTGCTTTTCTTTCACTCTGTGGTCCAACATCAGGCCAGGTCATCTGATGCAGCACTCCATCACTCTCCTTCTTGGTCAAATAGCCCTTACACAGCCTGGAGGTGTGGTTCATTGTCCTGTTGAAAAACAAATGTTGGTCCCACTAAGTTCAAACCAGATGGGATGGTGTACCGCTGCAGAATGCTGTGGTAGCGATGCTGGTTTAGTGTGCCTTGAATTGTAAATAAATCAGACAGTGTCACCAGCAAAGCACCATCACACCTCCTTCTCCATGCTTCACGGAAGAGGGCCCTATTTGGTAAAAGACTAAGTCCATACAATGGCAAGAACAGCTCAAATAAGCAAAGAGAAACGACAGTCCATTCCTTTTAAGACATGAAGGTCAGTCAATGTGGAACATTTCAAGAACTTTTAAAGTTAAGTGCAGTCGCAAAAACCATCAAGCGCGATGATGAAACTGGCTCTCATTTCCATTTTACTCACCCCGACCTTCTAAAATCAATCAAATTTTATTTGTCATGCTTCGTAAACAACCGGTCTAGACTGAAATGCTAATTCGGAAAGTATTCAGATCCCTTCCCCTTTTCCACATTTTGTTATGTGACAGCCTTATTCTAAAATGGATTAAATAAAATTTTCCCTGACAATACCCCATAATGACAAAGCGAAAACAGGTTTTTAGAAATGTTTTGCAAACGTATTTAAAAATAAAAACACAGACCTTATGAGACTCGAAATGGAGCTCAGGTGCATCCTGTTTCCATTGATCATCCTTGATGTTTCTACAACTTGATTGGAGTCCACCTGTGGTAAATTGAATTGATTGGACATGATTTGGAAAGGCACACGTCTCACAGTTGACAGTGCATGTCAGAGTAAAAACCAAGCCATGAGGTCGAAGGAATTGTCCGTAGAGCTCCAAGACAGGATTGTGTCGAGGCACAGATCTGGGGAAGGGTAACAAAAAATGTCTAGTATTGAAGGACCCCAAGATCAGTGGCCTCCATCACTCTTAAATGGAAGGAGTTTGGAACCACCAAGACTCTTCCTAGAGCTTCCAGAGAGCTGACCAAGAACCCGCTGATCACTCTGACAGCGCTCCATAGTTCCTCTGTGGCAATGGGAGAACCTTCCAGAAGGACAAACATCTTTGCTGCACTCCACCAATCAGGCCTTTATGGTAGAGTGGCCAAATGGAAGCCGCTCTTCAGTAAAAGGCACATGACAGGAAACTTGGCACCATTCCTACGGTGAAGCATGGTGGTGCTTTTCAGCGGAAGGGACTGGGAGATAGGATCAAGGGAAAGATGAACGGAGCAAAGTACAGAGATTCTTGATGTAAACCTGCTCAGGACCTCAGACTGGGGCAAAGGTTCACCTTCCAACAGGACAACGACCCAAAGCACACAGCCAAGACAATGCAGGAGGGCTTCGGGACAAGTCTCTGAATGTCCTTGAGTGGCCCAGCCAGAGCCCGGACTTTAACCTGATCCAACATCTCTGGAGAGACCTGAAAATAGCTGTGCAGTGACGCTCCCCATCCAACCTGACAGAGCTTGAGAGGATCTGCAGAGAAGAATGGGAGAAACTCCCCAAATACAGGTGTGCCTTGCATGTGGAGTCATACCCAAGAAGACTCAAGGCTGTAATCGCTGCCAAAGGTGCTTCAACAAAGTACTGAGTAAAGGGTCTGCATACTTATGTAAATGCCATATTTCATATTTTTTGTGGAACAAGTCAAACGGTCTGAGTACTTTCTGAATGCACTATATGTGATTGGGTTCCAGTACTGATTTGATATGCAGGGGTACGAGGTAATTGATGTAGATATGTACATATAGGTAGGGATAAAGTGACTAGGCAACATGATAGATAATTAAGCAATGAGGTATGAAGGGCTGTGGTATATGGTCAATATACCACGGCTAAGGGTTGTTCTAATCAAATGTATTTATATAGCCCTTCTTACATCAGCTGATATCTCAAAGTGCTGTACAGAAACCCAGCCTAAAACCCCAAACAGCAAGCAATGCAGGTGTAGAAGCACGGTGGTTAGGAAAAACTCCCAAGAAATGCCAAAACCTAGGAAGAAACCTAGAGAGGAACCAGGCTATGAGGGGTGGCCAGTCCTCTTCTGGCTGTGCCGGGTGGAGATTATAACAGAACATGGCCAAGATGTTCAAATGTTCATAAATGACCAGCATGGTCAAATAATAATAATCACAGTTGTCGAGGGTGCAACAAGTCAGCACCTCAAGAGTAAATGTCAGTTGGCTTTTCATAGCCGATCATTGAGAGTATCTCTACCGCTCCTGCTGTCTCTAGAGAGTTGAAAACAGCAGGTCTGGGACAGGTAGCACGTCCGGTGGACAGGTCAGGGTTCCATAGCCGCAGGCAGAACGGTTGAAATTGGAGCAGCAGCACGGCCAGGTGGACTGGGAACAGCAAGGAGTCATCATGTCAGGTAGTCCTGAGGCATGGTCCTAGGGCTCAGGTCCTCCGAGAAAGAGAGAATTAGAGAGGGCATACTTAAATTCACACAGGACACCGGATAAGACAGGAGAAATACTCCAGATATAACAGACTGACCCTAGCCCCCCGACACATAAACTACTGCAGCATAAATACTGGAGGCTGAGACAGGAGGGGTCAGGAGACACTGTGGCCCCCTCCGACGATACCCCTGGACAGGGCCAAACAGGAAGGATATAACCCCACCCACTTTGCCAAAGCACAGCCCCCACACCACTAGAGGGATACCTTCAACCGCCAACTTACCATCCTGACACAAGGCTGAGTATAGCCCACAAAGATCTACGCCACGGCACAACCTAAGGGGGGGGGCGCCAACCCAGACAGGAAGACCACGTCAGTAACTCAACCCACTCAAGTGACGCACCCCTCCTAGGGACGGCATGGAAGAACACCAATAAGCCAGTGACTCAGCCCCTGTAATAGGGTTAGAGGCAGAGAATCCCAGTGGAGAGAGGGGAACCGGCCAGGCAGAGACAGCAAGGGCGGTTCGTTGCTCCAGAGCCTTTCCGTTCACCTTCACACTCCTGGACCAGACTACACTCAATCATAGGACCCACTGAAGAGATGATTCTTCAGTAAAGACTTAAAGGTTGAGACCGAGTCTGCATCTCTCACATAGGTAGGCAGACTATTCCATAAAAATGGAGCTCTATAGGAGAAATCCCTGCCTCCAGCTGTTTGCTTAGAAATTCTAGGGACACAACACTGAGTGCCTGGATACAGCCCTTAGCTGTGGTAGTGTATTGGCCATATACAACAAACCCCAGAGGTGCCTTATTGCTGCTATTATTATTACCAACGTAATTAGAACAGTAAAAAAAATAAATGTTTTGTCATACCCATGGTATACAGTCTGATATACCACTGCTTTCAGCCAGTCAGCATCCAGGAGCCAAACTACTTGGTTTATAATAAACATGAATACTCATTTCTGATTGGCTTGAAGGGCATTCTATAGCGTGCATTATTTCCCTATAAAGCACATGTTCTATGTTTGAGCTGCTTTAGAAAGCAAAAGTTGAACTGAACATTTATTGGTATTGTTGAGTTTGATTTTCATACTAGCAATAGGGCTGATGGTTTGGTTAGCGAAACTTGCAACCATGGTTGTTTGGTAACGAAGGCAACTAGCTACTGTACTATCTACTGTAGTAAACTTGCTAGCTACTTCAGTGGATGTTGAACACATTTCTAGTGGCAAATGTGGTAAACTATTTATATTTTTTATTTAACTAGGCAAGTCAGTTAAGAACACATTTTTATTTACAATGACGGCCTACCCCTGTCAAACCCGGACGATACTGGGCCAATTGTGCATCGCCCTATGGGACCACCAATCACAGCCGGATGTGACACAGCCTGGATTCGAACCAGGGACTGTAGTGACTCGTCTTGCATAGAGTTGAGATGGAGTGCTTTAGACCGATGCTCTACTCGGGAGCCCTAAATGATGCACCTTCCACATCATTCATAATTTTCCATAGAATGCATAGCCCCTCGTTGATTATCCCTTTTTGCACCAAAGAAGTGCAAATGCAGATAGTAGCTATTGGTTAACGTTTTAGCAATCTTATGCCTTTGGGTTAGAAGCTGTTTTGGTTCCTGACTTGGTGCATCGGTACAGCTTTTCCGTGTGATAGCAGAGAGATCAGTCTATGACTTGGGTGGTTGGCGCTTTAGAACATTTTTAGGGCTTTCATCTGACACCACCTGGTGTAGAGGTCCTGGATGGCAGGGAGCTCAGTGATGTACTGAGCCATACGCACTACCCTCTGTAGCGTCTTGCGTTTGGATGCCAAGCAGTTACCATACCAAGCGGTCACACTACCAACCACCCGTCTGTTGTGTCATAACTTCCTGTTCTCTGTCTCTCTCCCCCCCCTTCTCACTTCCCATCATCCTTTTGCCCCCCTCTCAGGTAGTATTGGAGCTCTGTGGTGGGATCCTGTTCAGAGGCTTTTGTTCTCAGGAGCGTCTGACCACAGTGTCATCATGTGGGATATCGGGGGCCGCAAGGGACGAACACTACTGCTCCAGGGACACCAGTAAGAGAGAGTGTGTGTGTGTGTGTGTGTGTCAGCCAGTGCATATGCTTATCAGCAGGGCTCTGTAGGTCAGTAGCAGTTGTCGCAGGGAGCTGTTCACTTCCTGATGTTTTATTTTGATGTTTTACCATCTGTGAGCTCCTCAGATGGCGTAACTATCAGACCAATTTACGTCTGGAATTCTTTGGAAGATCACTCTATTTTCTACATCCTTTTTCCCCTCACCCCTCTCTCTCTCTCTTCCTCCCCATCTCCAGTGAACGAGTGCAGGCGGTGCGATACCTGCAGCTGACCAGACAGCTGGTGTCCTGTTCTGCAGATGGCGGCGTCACAGTGTGGAACATGGACACTCCCAGAGAAGAGGTAGGTACAGTGCATTCGGAAAGTATTCAGACCCCTTGACTTTTTCAACATTTTATTAAGTTACAGCTTTATTCTAAAATTGATTGAAGTTTTTTTCCACTTATCAATCTAAACACAATACCCCATAATGACAAAGGGAGAAACAGGTTTTTAGAAAAGTTTGCAAATTGATTCTAAATACAAAACGGAAATATCACTTCTACGTAACTATTCAGACTCTTTACTCAGTACTTTGTTGATGCACCTTTGGTGACTACAGCCTTGAGTCTAATTTGCTATGGCACTACATGCTTGGCACACCTGTATTTGGGGAGTTTATCCCATTCTTCTCTGCAGATCCTCTCAAACTCTGTCAGGTTGGATGGACAACGTCGCTGCACAGCTATTTTCAGGTCTCTCCGGAGATGTTCAATCGGGTTCAAGTCCGGGCTCTGGCTGGGCCACTCAAGGACATTCAGAGACTTGTCCTGAAGCCACTCCTGCGTTGTCAAGGCTATGTGCTTTGGGTCGTTGTCCTGTTGGAAGGTGAACCGTCACTCCAGTCTAAGGTCCTAAGCATTCTGGAGCAGGTTTTCATCAAGGATCTCTCAGTATTTTGCTCCGTTCATCTTTCCCTTGATCCTGACTAGTCTCCCAGTCCATGCCGCTGAAAAACATCCTCGCAGCATGATGCTGCCACCACCACACTTCTCCGTAGGGATGGTGCCAGGTTTCCTCCAGACGTGACGCTTGGCATTCAGGACAAATAGTTTAATCGTGGTTTCATCAGACCAGAGAATCTTGTTTCTCATAGTCTGAACTCCAAGCAGGCTGTCGTGCCTTTTACTGAGGATTAACTTCCATCTGACCAGTACCATAAAGGCCTGATTGGTGGAACGCTGCAGAGATTGTTGTCCTTCTGGAAGGCTCTCCCATCTCCACAGAGGAACTCTGGAGCTCTTTCGGAGTGACCTTCGGGTTCTTGTTCACCTCCCTGACCAAGGCCCTTCTCCCCCGATTGCTCAGTTTGGCCGGGCGGCCAGCTCTAGGAAGAGTGTTGGTGTTTCCAAACGTCTTTCATTTAAGAGTGATGGAGGCCACTGTGTTCTTGGGGTACTTCAGTACTAGATTTTTTTTTTGGTACCCTTCTGCAGATCTGTGCCTCGACACAATCCTGTTTCGGAGCTCTACGGACAATTCCTTTGACCTCATGGCTTGGTTTTTGCTCTGACATGCACTGTCAACTGTGAGACCTAATATAGACAGATATGTGCCTTTCCAAATCATGTCCAATCAATTCAATTTACCACAGGTTGACTCCAATCAAGTTGTAGAAACATCTCAAGGATGATCAATGGAAACAGGATGTACCTGAGCTCAATTTTGAGTCTCACAGCAAAGGGTCTGAATCCTTTATTTTCTATTAAATAAAATGTGCTTTGTCATGGCGTATTATGTGTAGATTGATGAGGGGGGGGACAATTCAATTTTAGAATAAGGCTGTAATGTAACAATGAAGGAAAAAGTAAAGGGTTATGAACTTTCAGAATGCACTGTATATCAGGAGCCAGGAATACATCTCAATGCTTCACTTCACCTCCTCCTTAAAAAGCAGAGGTGGGCAAACTTTTTGGCACCAAATAAAACAAGACCAAAAAACATGTTGTAGTTATCCCACCCCTGCCTTAGATGCTGCTGAACTCACAATCTCCTTGGTTAAGGAGCCACGTCAACTCACTACTGCCCTTTGGTGTTGAAAGTTGAGCATTGCTACAAAGTAACATCACCCCCCCTCTACTCTGTAACTCTGTCTTCCTGCTTGACTCTCTACAGGCTCCTCAGTGGTTGGACAGTGACTCGTGTCAGAAGTGTGAGCAGCCTTTTTTCTGGAACGTCAAACAGATGTGGGACTCCAAGACCATTGGACTTAGGCAGGTGAGAGGGCAGGCAGCCTTTGGTGTAGTCCAGAGCCTTGTATTGAGAATATAATACAAGGCTCTGGCATAGCCATTACTGTTGTAAGAATTGCCTTGTAACTGTATAATAGTAATGGTAGAAATATAGGAACTAGGGAGTGATCAGTCCGTTTTCTTTGACCCTTGGCTAATGCTGATGTGGGACTCTAAGAACATTGGGCTTCGGCAGGTGAGAGGGCAGGCAGCCCCTGGTGTAGCCATTACTGCAATACACATATCCTTGTGACTCTATTGTAGTGGTAGAGATATAGGCACATAGAAATACAGGAACTAGGAGTGATCAGTCTTTATTATTTGACCCTTGGCTAACCCTCGTGTTTCCTGTTTTAGCACCACTGCAGGAAGTGTGGCAAAGCGGTGTGTGGGAAGTGTAGTTCCAAGAGCACTACATACCCTGTGATGGGCTTTGAGTTCCAGGTGCGAGTGTGTGACACCTGCTACGACACCGTCAAGGACGAGGAGTGAGTATGATCAACTAGTAATAGAACATAATTGTGATAAAACATCTCAAAACAATCTTAGTCGCTCTGGATAAGAGTGTCTGCTAAATGACTTAAATGTAATGTCACTATAATAATACTGTAATGGAGTATAATAAAAATGTGACTCACATTTACATTTGTCTTCTTCGTCCCACCCTGTCATTTCCTCACGTACCACTTTCTCATCTTCCAGTCGTACTGCGTTAGCAACGTTCCACGAGGGGAAGCACAACATAGCCTTTATGGACATGGACCCTTCCAGAGGCCTGATGGTGACCTGTGGCAGCGACCGTGTCGTCAAGGTCAGACATACTATCAGCCTTGATCAGTCACTAGTGGTCAAATACATTCCCTGATGAGTGGGTATTAGACTCAATACTACTAAATGTTTTTTAATATGCTTGGAAAGCGGAAACGTTCTAGAACGTCAAAGTTAACATTACTGGAGACCTTGCCGTTTTGGAGACAGCATCGCCTTTGCTAGCAAAGAGATTTACAGTGGCTAATTTAACAGTAAGTAAGTGAATTGTTTCACCCCAAAGTTAGCCAAGATTATTAGCTTGTCAGCTAAAATTGTTTGCAGTTAGTTAGCAATTGCCTCTACACCATTTTGCTTGCTACAGTAGCACTGACATGTCAATAACCTGTCTCCAAAAAGGTTGAGGTGTTGGTTGTTTACATTTTACTATTGTGATGTGCATCAATGCGTGTCTACTTTCTATGCGTATGACTGTCATCTTTACATATTCATCTGACTTTACTGAATCCCTGATTGACTCTTTCTTTCCACAGATATGGGACATGACGCAAGTGGTTGGCTGTAGCATAGCAACAGGCTTCTCCCCACGTTGATTAACCCCCCCTCCCCCCATCGGCCCTCAAACTCTGTCCTCTACTCTACTGACAGGTGTCTCTGTCATTGGGACCTCCTTTGTCTCCTCATCTTCTGTTCTCTCATCTCCCACTGGACGTTTGGATGAAGATACGTATGTGTGTGTTGTGTTGTGTAAGTGGGTGGGTGGGTACTAGTGTTGGTAACCCTTCGCTTGATTTGGCGTCAGTTTTGTACGTGAGAAGTTGAGTCTCAAATGTGTCTCAGGTCTAACTTCCAGTGTGTACCCGTTCAGCGGAGTGCCAAGCACAAGGTTCTGTTCTAATGTGTGAATGGAAGGGAGCAGTGTTTGTGTTTACATATGTTCCACCTCTGTCTGGTTTCTTTGACATAGTGGGTCAGCTCTAATTCCTCTTGCACTGTAACATTGTACTGCTAGACCCGATAATCCACAAAGCCCTGCCCAACAGACACACACAGGGCTCTCCTATTGGCTGCTTACTTCAACTTTCTACATTTTAAATATTGCAAATGCTAACCATGACAACACAGCTTTTGTATACCCATATGCATAGTGTGTACAGTATGAGATGCAGTGTGCTTATCGCTCTATACCCCTCACTGATCATGAGGTCAGTTTCTCTCTTTCCTCGCTAGTTGTTCTTTCCCTCTCTCTTTCTTTCTCTTCACTAGTTGGCCTTAAACTCACTTGTTTGTCTCAGGAGGAGGAGATGGAAGAGTCATTAGAGGGCATGGCTGTATGTGCCGTCACCATGGCAACCCTGGCTGAGCTGTAGCCATAGCTGTTCTCCCACAGACCTTGTCCAACTTCATCTCAGACACCTAAAACATCTTTCATCAATTTACACAACTGTACAGATATCACTTCTAGTTCTGATAACCAAGACCCCATACTTTGTTGCCTTTGCGATAAGTTAAGATGAATTTGCGTATAATGAAAAATGGTGTAAGCTTTTGAACAAGAGGTTTTTATCTGGCTTTTGCTCTCTTTAGACAGGCACTTAGGTACTGAAATGGTACTGTATAAAAGTCAATGTAGCGCTAAAGTTCCCATGCACTGATGTTTTACGCTGTTTCATCTCTCACTGTGGGATTGTGGGAAAATTAGAAGCTGCTTGTGTTTCCTCTAAGGCCTTAAGAGAGAGGGATGGACCAAGCCTTCTAGAACCTTCAAAACTCTCACGACTGTTCTTACACACACTACTCTGTAGCATAGCTGAATTTTTCTCTCAACACTCACCCATGAATACTAAGCATTCAACACTATTTACTAGTTCCTCTGTCTGTCACTCTCCCGCTCTGTTTTGTTTCCAGAGCCCCATAAGGTTCTCCACTGCACTTAAATGCACTAATTGTGGTTTAGAGAGCAGATGGGCTGTGCATAAAAAAATAAAAAAATGGGGGGTTGCTTCGTTACGGCTTGAGTTGCATAACGTCCTTAAACTGGTAGATATTTGGCAAATTTTATGCTAGGTTAGACTAACGCTTGCCTTAAGGTAAAACTGAACATGACGTGGGAGTAACGAATTTCAAATGTAGTCCCATTCCAGTTTTGATCACCTACTGTATAGTATTTCTAGCAAAGTGTTTGATTGTTTCTTGTTGTTTACTTTTATGTATAGGATAGTGGTGAGGTCACACAGACAGGATGATGTGGCCACGTGATGTTTTGATGTCACTGAGAGATCTTTCACAGGTGTGCTTGCAATGTTATGTCAGAAACATGATGACATCTCTGGGAGACATGTTTATGTCACAGAGAGGTGTTGACATCATAAATACATATTGTGACATCAGAGATACAGGGGTGTGCATGTTTCACAGAGAGGAGTTAATATCACACAGAAACATGCTAATGTCTCAGAGGGACATGGCGAGGTCACAGAAGCTGCAGGCAGCCTAGCGGTTAAGAGCATTGGGCCAGTAACCAGAAAGTTGCTGGTTCGAATCCCTGATTCGACTAGGTGAACAATCTGTTGTGCCCATGAGCAAAGGACATAACCCTAATTGCTCCTGTAAGTTGCTCTGGATGAAAGCGTCTGCTAAATGTAAAGTACAGTCATCAGGGATGTGCAGTGTTCTTGGGAAACACTTTTGCTACAATACAATCAAGGCTCAAGATCAGCTTTTAAAAAATTTGTGTTATATCAAAATAAATCTCTCTGTAAGAGGATACCTGGGACAGTTAACTGGAGTCCCAGGGATTTCTGTTCCCAACTATAGATGAATTCCAACTAGATCAATTCCTTTGAGTAATCGAGAGCCACTAACGTTTAGAGGCTAACATTTGTGATTCCCCCCACAAATGATTGTTCCTACCACAATTGTGATCAATACAATTCTCTAGGTATGTTGGTTTGTAATGAAGTATAAGTCCGTTTTATGGGGTCGATCCCATGAAGGAGAATTTATATGCTTTTTACATTTATTAGTTTCACTGGTTCTTATATGTAATTTGACTAAACTCCATCCACATTTTCACACATGTATAAAATAGTAAGATCTCAAACTGGAGCCATATCTAGCAGAGGAGGCTAGTGGGAGGAGCTATAGGAGGACAGGTTCAAGGGATGGAACGGAGTCGTATCGTGGTTTCCTTATCTTTGTTTGATACCGTTACATTGAACCCTTCATCCTATAGCTCCTCCCACCAGCCGCCTCTGAATTCTAGCGTATACATTCTCTACTACTCTGTTAACCTCTTTGATGCTGTTTGTCATTTTATCATGTCATACTGCTTGTAAAATAATCTTGTTCCGACGTTGTTGTATATCTCTAATAATTGTATTTTTAAAGAGAAACTGCTGTTGATAATGTTGACCGTACTGACTTTAGTCTCCATGTGGCATTCTGTTCTGTCACGGTGAGGAAATAAATAAAAGCTTAATAAAGATATCCATTCAGACCTGTTATTAAGTCTATAACTCTTGTGTTGGATGCCTCCCCCATCGGCAATATAGTAACACTCAGAAAATACTTTACATCAGTGTATTTTTTTTATTCAAGGATGAAATCACAAAATACATGACTGCCTCATCAATAAGCATATTTGTATATCTCATTACTTCCTCAAAGTGTTTAAGTGCCCCTTAATCATCAAGTGTTCCATAAATATATCTTCGCTGTGTTGGCCATGTCAGGTATAGCGGTGGGAACCTCTCTGGTCTGAATAGGTAAAAGCTCCATCTACCTGCTGATAGTGAGAGGTCTCTTCATGCCTGGGCTCAGTATAACCACCCAGAGGGGTCTATTACAATGCAAGATTAATGATTTAACCAGCTAACTTGCCAAAATATTCAGATTATTCTAATTTTGTAGATAAGCATGAAATGAGGATGGTGTAATTGACTCAACAACCAAAATCGCATATCTAAGTTCACCTTTTAATTGATATTTCTGGTTGTTAAAGTTAGCTGGCTAACTCATGAATCCTGCTCTGTTGTTTTGCCTCCCTCCTGATGTAATTTTGTTAATGCACACCAATGCATTTAATCAGTTTTATGTACACAAGCATTGTAGACTTTTCATGGATCAACAGACAACTTCATGATGTTGTAATACTGAAGAAGCACTTGGGTAAATTAGTTGGAACATTTTCAAAACAGAGCAAACCAACCAACCCTGTGTTGTTAGGCTGGGCCCATAGCAACAGGCTGTGATGCGATTGGTGGATGGATAAGGGTGTGACTTTGGTCACATCAGATTCCCATCTGATTGACAGCTTTCATTGAGTCACTGCTCGAAGTGGTAGAAAAACAACGTACTGTGTTTGTTGGGTTAAATGTATAAAGAACTGAAAAGTGCTTTCCCTATCAGCAGCTCAAAGGCTACAAGGTAAGAACTCTTTTCAGGGAACCCCAAATCAGCATCAAACACTGTTTTGTTGTAGCCCTCAGTGCAGGAGTTTTTAGCTTAGACTATTAAGTGTTTTAAGCCATGTAGAAGTTATATATTTAAAAAGTGTTAGAGGTCAATAAATATCTAAACTGTTAAAGTAGTGCAAATCAAATATAGTAGGACCCCCCCCTGACAGTTATGTGTAGACTGTTAACTATGCTGAACTGGTTCCCAGTATACGACACTGGTTCCAGTGTGTACTGTAGTACTGGTATGGTACTTGTGTGTGGTAGTGGTCTCAGTGGGGCTGGAAGGTCTTGGCCAGATCCTCCATCACACTCATGAACTTCTGCTGCTCCAACTGAGAACTGTGGGTCCAGGCCAGGGGCAGGTGGGCTGACACCATCCTCCGATCTGACACACACAATACAATCTGTTTTACAACCTGGTTGGTTAAAAGATAAGCATTTACTATTCACATTGTGATTGATCCATCCTATAGCCGTGTCAATGAAGTCATCTAGAAAATACAGTTCAACCAAAACGTAGGCCTAGCTGTTGACCCCAGATCCCCTGACATGTGTTGTGTACATGCAGGCACAGAGAAGAGAGGAGGTGTCTGTGTTAGTGACTCTATTGAAGTGTTTCTTTACTATCCCGCTGTGCTGGGGAAGGCAACTGAGGTCGCCGCATTGGAGGGAGAGGGCGTGTGTCAGAGGGGGGTTCCACTGTGCTCTCTGGTACTATCTGGTACCGAGAGCTCCAGCTGCGGTGGACCAATGCCAGAAACCCAGCCCAACCCACCGCCCGCCTGCTATCTCCAACCTTCCCCATCTTCTCATGCCCTCTGTCCAACCCACACAGACAAACACTGCATTCAGACAGCACTCATCTTCTTTCTCTCCTTCTTCACCACTCTCTAAACCCCTACCATATGCTCCAAATATCCTCTCTCATCTCTTTCTCACTCTGTCACTATTCTTCTCTCTCTCCCCTTTCCCTCTCCTTCGACCTCTCTTCTCCAATTCTGACTGAGGTCCACTGTACCGAGAAGCCTGGCTGTTTTAAAGAGCTCTTGTTTTCTCCAGAAGCACAGATTGAGAACGGGTTGTGAGGATAGAGAGTGTGTGTGGATCTGACAGTTAACCCATGACACTCTACGCTAGAACTCACTTTGCTGTCTTACTGTAGCTTTCTCTCTTCCGGTCATGACCTCAGATACTTTACCATATGTAATTGCTAAACAAATGGGAACAATCCCATTCTTCAGACAATGCTTCACTTTGTTTGTGATACTTCATTTAGAACTTGTGTGTTCTGTGTCTCTTACTGCCTACCCTGGAAGAAGCTTCCACTGGGCTTGGTGGCGGCGGCCTCTGAGATGGCCAACCACACGGCGGTGTCAGCCCCCTGCTCCGGGGTCCTCAGGCTGTCCTTCATAGACTGGTGGAAGTCAGGCATGGCATTGGCCACCGCTACAACTCCAGAGAGAGAGAGAGACGGGTCAGTAACACTTATCTTAGTGTATTATGTTTAAAACTGTTTTAGACAATATTAAAACAGCATTGGATTTATGTATTGAAGTAGTACATCTCAATAGTAAATGTCAACCTCCAAATGTGGATATGTGTTTACAATGTTGTCATACTTAGAACCAAAGCTGTTTGCTGCTGGTGATTATGTAGTTGTGGTGTATTGATACAGTACCCGGCGTGTCCACCCAGCCAGGGTGCATCACTGAGAAGTGGACGTTGCTATGGGTCTTGGCCCACTGCTCTGTCATCACCACCTGTTGCCTCTGAAACACACACAATACATACACACACACCAGTAGCTGGGACCAGTTCAAGCACAAATCTCAAACGCAACATTCAAATCTGACCTAGACCATGTCACACAAGCACAGACCAGCAAGAGACCACCACATCATGGAATTGTCTCCAACCTTGTATGGATCACTGGGGCCAAGCTTCCTCCTGCCATCCAGAACCTCTATACTAGGCGGTGTCAGAGGAAGGCCCAAAAATGTCAAGGACTTCAGCCACCCAAGTCATAGACTGTTCTCTCTGCTACCTCACGGCAAGCGGTACCAGAGCACCAAGTCTAGGTCAAAAAGACTCTCCCCCCCCCCCCCAATTACCTCGACTAACCTGTAACCCCACATATTGACTCGGTACTCCCCTGTATATAGCCTCATTATTGCTATTCCATTGTGTTACTATTTGAAGTTTTCTTAACTCTTATTTTCTTAAATAAGCATTTCACGGTAAGGTCTACACCTTTTGTATTCGGCGCATGTGACAAATAGCGTTTGATTTGATTTGATGTCTGACGCAACAAAATGTGACGTGTGAGCTCCTGCTCCCCCGCCCTCCTGCTCCCCCGCCCTCCCACTCCCCTGCTCCCCCGCCCTCCCACTCCCCTGCTCCCCCGCCCTCCCGCTCCCCTGCTCCCCCGCCCACCCGCTCCCCCGCCCACCCGCTCCCTTGCTCCCCTGACCTTGTGCTGTGCGTAGACCATGGTCCCGTCATAGCGACCTATTTCTGTCTGCAGGTTCCCTGTCCTCAGCTTCTGGACCAGCATCCCTCCAGATGAAACTGTGATCTGAGGAGGAGGATTTAGTAAAATTACATCTAAGAGAATAACCACCAGTGGTGGTGCCAGTGGGTTTTGGGTTTCAAACTCACCACTCTTGGCTCTGCACTCTTCTCCAGTAAGGGAATCAGGCCCTTGGTCAGGATATACACACCTAGAGATAGAGAGAGATGTGTGTCTTTCAAAGGGTATTGAGACTGAAGTATTCACATTCACCTCTCTCATTGACTCACCCATGACGTTACTGGCAAAACTCTTCTCCAGCCCCTCAGCGTTCACATCCCTCTCACTCATGATGCAGCCTGCATTATTTATCTGTTCACATCAATCAGTCAGTAAATAATCCTACATTATGAATACTGTACACATGTAATAATACATCAGACATGGGAAGAAGCCCTACATTATGGGAAGGATGAGAGACAGAGAGAGCGAGAGACAGAGGGAGAGCGAGAGACAGAGAGGATGATGATGAAAGGCAGGGTGATGACTAGAGGGAGAAAAATATATGTTACAGGGTCTCACTTTGATTCAAACATATGTTCATCACTCACCAGTACATTCAAGGCTTTGTACTTCCTCTTGAAGGCCTCTGCAAACTCCCAAACCTTCCGTGTCTCGAACAGGTCCAGAATGTGGACATATATTTCCTGAAATTACATGACTATTACACTCTGGTTTATAATATGCAAACAGTGTAAAAAGTCCCCCACACAAACATTTTGAAGGTGAGAGAGAGGCCCAAACTCATTCACTTTATTTCCTGACTCCTTGACAATGTCAGCCCTGGCCTCCTCTGCTTTGTCCTTGTTCCTGCACACCATGTGGACTGTACCACCTGTAGACGGGATGGGGGGATAACAGTAGAGCAAGAGTGGCTGAACCAGCGGTGTATTCAGTGCGGTGAAACGTGATGATTCTCTTCCTCCAAAGACACACATGCTCACACACACTCTCTCTACTCTACAGACACACACCGTACCTCTCTTGGCAATGGCCATGGCTGTAGCTCTCCCTATGCCACTGTTGGCTCCGGTGATCATGAAGACCCTGCCTGCCATGGACACCTCCAGGTCCTTTTCCACAAAGTGTTTGGCGGCAGAGAGGAACGCACCCCTGCAACACACACAGTTAAACAGACAGCGGTTAGCTGGAGGATATCCATCCACTGCTCCACTCCACAGGGTGGTAGAGGGGGACTGAGGAGCTCAGTAACAATACACCCTTTTCCACATGAAATGATTGAATGGTTGATTGAAAACAGATTATAAGAAAGTAGGTCAGTGCCAGTGCACATAGATGTCCTGGGGTCAGACAGATGCTGTCTCCCTGCTCCGAACCTAAAATGGAGCAAATTCCAAACAGTTTAGATATTCAGTCAGCAAGACAAAGGTCTAACAAAGGGAAAGACTGTCGGATCATCTCTTAGATAATGTGAGAAGGAGAGAGGAGGCATTTCTGAGGGCACCGCTGGTGACACCGACAGCGGCCTGTGTTCCGCGTCAAGGGGTTCAATGGCAGCCATTGTTCCCAATGGGGGATTAAGGGAGCAAGGCGGTGCTGTGCTTAGGGATTGTTTTGGGCTAAATGCATGCTCTGTTTGGTGGTGTCATGCAGCGTAAACACTAGTAGAGTCCAGGGTCAGGGAGACTGGTTGGTCTCTGCAAGAAAACACAACATTGAACAAAGGAAGTGCTGGATAAATGACAAAGGCACCTCTTCAATTGGATTTGATGCTTTGTTTTAGAATGAGGAAAGCAGTGTGTGGTCTGATGAGATTTATTTTTTATTTTTTTTGTCTGATGCTATTGGTAAGCCATTTATCAACAGTTCCACATGATGGCCTTGACTTGAGCTGGTGGATTACCAAATAAGATTGCAAGCTTTATAGTAAGCATTGATGACCCAATGTAAACAGTTCTTCAACAGCTTTGTCCATTTAGCGGTTTTGACACCACCAGTTTGCCTAATTCTCAATCAATGAGGGTGAAAAAAAATCTACAATCTATCTGAAACACTGTGATGTTCACTGTGATTAATTGAATAATATCATGCCAAAGGATGAACACATACAAACAAAGAGAGAGAGAGAGAATATACACATTGTTCTGGAAATAGGAAAGATGTATTTTGTATTATTCAGTTTTATACATTTTATTGATTTAGTTTATATTCGTGACATTTGTAGCCAGGGATTTGATTCCATGAAATAGCCTGAATCAACCATAACAAATGTGTGCGTATGGACCCAAAAGGTGTGCGACCAGTTATCAGTTGCCTACGGTTCTCCAGAGTAAATATAAAAGCATGAAAGATGATGATGACAGACACACCATAGCATAGGTAATCTTACCTGGTGAATTCAGTCATTCCTTTCAGAAACCAAGCGGAGTTGCGGTAAAGAGACATCGTTGTATTACCCATGGAATCCTCTCGTCCCGTCGTCCGTTATTGCACTCTCTCCTCCGGTTTTAACTTGGGCCAAACCCACGTGTTTGAATTTACATTCCACCCAGCGGCGACTAGGGAACAATAACTGAAGCACAATGAAATTCAGTGTCAACTGGTGTCAGCTCGACACTGTCCTTGATGTCTATAGGCTTGAATGAATGAAATAAAATATATTTCCTACTGAATCTTCAATAGGCTTACATGGCAAATTCAGGATTTGCTTGCACAGCACTTCAAATGTAAATTAAATGTATTTCAACAACCGCATATTTCAGTAACAGAAGAACATTTTATCAGGGAATTATTGATAACACTTCTGGGGGAAATTAAGCTATTGTCGGTTTTTATAGGCATGTAGGCTACAATAGAAAAAGCTCAAATAACACGCAATATGTCTGGAAATGAAAGAATAGACACACAAACACATCATTTGGTTTGACAAGCAGGATGGTTTCTATATTTGATCCTAACCCGTGTACAGTACACTTCAATCCGCCTTTACCAGGACAGTTCCTGTGACAGGTGTGAACCAATCTCGACCAAGCAAAGAACGGGGCGCGGCACAGTCCACAGAAGGTGTGGTTTCGCTATTTAACCCACAGCATTGTGGGAAGGTTGACGATGCCTCCACCATATGAATCGGTTTTACGCAAGAATTTAGATAACATATTTTCCCTCAAGTTTTGGCCTTAGCCTCACATTGCACCTTCACGATGGTGAGTAAAATGTTGTCTTTTGGTTCCATGTTCAAGTTTTAACATATTTTACATGGCAAGTAAATGCTCTCTTTATAACATGCACCTGTCCAAAAGGTGAGTAGCCTACTGTAACTGTAACTGTGTGGCCAACGGCGCTCCAGCACACTTGGTTCCTTTGGCTGGTCGTTGAACTGGAGTCTTGTCGCCTGAACCTGTTTGCCCGGAGGCTACAGTAGCCTAAAGAAGCGTTGCTGTCATGTTTTTATAGTAGAACGTATTGAAAGTCATGTGTAAGTTACATTTTTGCTTAAACTGTCCATTATAAGGCTGACCGTGGAGAATTGTGAAATATTGTTTATGTCTGGCACAACTACTTATCAGTTAGAAGTGTTGTTTGGATTGCAACACATCTAGGCATAATGAGTGTATTATTGTGGGGTGTGTTCAAAGTGTCTGAGTATGTGTGAGTGAGTAGCCTTCTGTCAATTTGTGTGTTACGTGGGCAAACTATGCATCATTCTGTGTATGTGAATACATATTAAT
Organism: Salmo trutta; assembly: GCF_901001165.1. Classification (NCBI taxonomy): domain Eukaryota; kingdom Metazoa; phylum Chordata; class Actinopteri; order Salmoniformes; family Salmonidae; genus Salmo; species Salmo trutta. Next base: position 74,429,539 of record NC_042969.1, read on the forward strand.
GCAGTTACTGATTAACTAGGCGTTAACAACATGGTTTGACCTGAGTGACACCAGAGAACCTAATGAACAAGAGGAACTATTCTGCTTCAATCTGTTGCCTGCAATAATACCTATTCTAGTCATTCTATTTCTATGATTTGGGTCCAAGCGGGTCAACTTCCTGCCCCCTCTCCCCACAGATGCGCTTCCTGCTGCTGTTCAGCCGGCAGGGGAAGCTGCGACTGCAGAAGTGGTTCACTCCAGTGACTGAGAGAGAGAAAAAGAAGGTGATCAGGGAAATGACTCTGATGGTGCTGGCTCACCCTCCCCGCTCCTGTAACTTCCTCCACTGGAGGGACCTCAAGATTGTTTACAAGAGGTGACTGAGGAAGTAGAATCTCTGTTTGGGGCTGGATCTGTCTGTGGTTTAGCCTTCGATCTCTTTCTCTTATACCCACTTCTCTCTCTCTTTGATTTGCTTTATTTGGCAGATTGTTTGTTTTCCTATTTTTGACTTCTGTCTTTTCTTTTGTCTGTTTGTCTGTTTCTCTGTTGACCCCTATTGCTGTCTGTTTCTCTGTTGACCCCTATTGCTGTCTGTTTCTCTGTTGACCCCTATTGCTGTCTGTTTCTCTGTTGACCCCTATTGCTGTCTGTTTCTCTGTTGACCCCTATTGCTGTCTGTTTCTCTGTTGACCCCTATTGCTGTCTGTTTCTCTGTTGACCCCTATTGCTGTCTGTTTCTCTGTTGACCCCTATTGCTGTCTGTTTCTCTGTTGACCCCTATTGCTGTCTGTTTCTCTGTTGACCCCTATTGCTGTCTGTTTCTCTGTTGACCCCTATTGCTGTCTGTTTCTCTGTTGACCCCTATTGCTGTCTGTTTCTCTGTTGACCCCTATTGCTGTCTGTTTCTCTGTTGACCCCTATTGCTGTCTGTTTCTCTGTTGACCCCTATTGCTGTCTGTTTCTCTGTTGACCCCTATTGCTGTCTGTTTCTCTGTTGACCCCTATTGCTGTCTGTTTCTCTGTTGACCCCTATTGCTGTCTGTTTCTCTGTTGACCCCTATTGCTGTCTGTTTCTCTGTTGACCCCTATTGCTGTCTGTTTCTCTGTTGACCCCTATTGCTGTCTGTTTCTCTGTTGACCCCTATTGCTGTCTGTTTCTCTGTTGACCCCTATTGCTGTCTGTTTCTCTGTTGACCCCTATTGCTGTCTGTTTCTCTGTTGACCCCTATTGCTGTCTGTTTCTCTGTTGACCCCTATTGCTGTCTGTTTCTCTGTTGACCCCTATTGCTGTCTGTTTCTCTGTTGACCCCTATTGCTGTCTGTTTCTCTGTTGACCCCTATTGCTGTCTGTTTCTCTGTTGACCCCTATTGCTGTCTGTTTCTCTGTTGACCCCTATTGCTGTCTGTTTCTCTGTTGACCCCTATTGCTGTCTGTTTCTCTGTTGACCCCTATTGCTGTCTGTTTCTCTGTTGACCCCTATTGCTGTCTGTTTCTCTGTTGACCCCTATTGCTGTCTGTTCTCTGTTGACCCCTATTTCTCTGTTGACCCCTATTGCTGTCTGTTTCTCTGTTGACCCCTATTGCTGTCTGTTTCTCTGTTGACCCCTATTGCTGTCTGTTTCTCTGTTGACCCCTATTGCTGTCTGTTTCTCTGTTGACCCCTATTGCTGTCTGTTTCTCTGTTGACCCCTATTGCTGTCTGTGTTTCCCCCCTCTCACTATTGTCTCTGGGCTGGAACAGACTATGGTGCCTGTGTACTGTAGGGGTGTGGGGGGAGGGATGAGGGAGGAACCATCCTTGGCCCTTTTTATTAGTGGTTCATGTTTAACCTCTTAAACTCCTTCCTCCTTACCCACAAAAACAAACAGACGCACAAGTTAAATAACCAAATCAAATTTTATTTGTCACATACACATGGTTAGCAGATGTTAATGCGAGTGTAGCGAAATGCTTGTGCTTCTAGTTCCGACCATGCAGTAATATCTAACAAGTAATCGAACAATTTCACAACAACTACCTTATACACACAAGTGTAAAGGAATTAATTAGAATATGTACATAAAAATATATGGATGAGTGATGGCCGAACGGCATAGGCAAGATGCAGTAGATGGTATAGAGTACAGTATATACATATGAGATGAGTAATGTAGGGTATGCAAAAATTATATAAAGTGGCTAGTGATACATTTATTACATCCAAATTTTTATTATTAAAGTGTCTAGAGATGAGCCAGTATGTTGGCAGCAGCCACTCAATGTTAGTGATGGCTGTTTAACAGTATGATGGCCTTGAGATAGAAGCTGTTTTTCAGTCTCTCGGTCCCAGCTTTGATGCACCTGTACTGACCTCGCCTTCTGGATCATAGCGGGGTGAACAGGCAGTGGCTCGGGTGGTTGTTGTCCTTGATGATCTTTTTGGCCTTCCTGTGACATCGGGTGGTGTAGGTGTCCTGGAGGGCAGGTAGTTTGCCCCGGTGATGCATTGTGCAGACCTCACTACCCTCTGGAGAGCCTTACGGTTGTGGGCGGTGCAGTTGCCGTACCAGGCGTTGATACAGCCCGACAGGATGCTCTCGATTGTGCATCTGTAAAAGTTTTTGGTGACAAGCCTAATTTCTTCATCCTCCTGAGGTTGAAGAGGCGCTGCTGCGCCTTCACCACGCTGTCTGTGTGGGTGGACCATTTCAGTTTGTCCGTGGTGTGTATGCAGAGGAACTTAAAACTTTCCACCTTCTCCACTACTGTCCTGTCGATGTGGATAGGGGGGTGCTCCCTCTGCGGTTTCCTGAAGTCCACGATCATCTCCTTTGTTTTGTTGACATTGAGTGTGGGGTTATTTTCCTGACACCACACTCCGAGGGCCCTCACCTCCTCCCTGTAGGCCGTCTCGTTGTTGTTGGTAATCAAGCCTACCACTGTAGTGTCGTCTGCAAATTAGATGATTGTGTTGGCGGAGTGCATGGCCACGCAGTCATGGGTGAACAGGGAGTACAGGAGAGGGCTGAGAACGCACCCTTGTGGGGCCCCAGTGTTGAGGATCAGCGGGGTGGAGATGTTGTTTCCTACCCTCACCACCTGGGGGCGGCCCGTCAGGAAGTCAAGGACCCATGCTGGAAGTCTGTTGTTAATTTGTTTACTGAGAAATAGTATTGTATTTGGTCAAACACAATTTTTTCCAACAGTTTGCTCAGAGCTGGCAGCAAGCTTATAGGTCTGCTGTTAGAACCAATAAAGGCCGCTTTACCAGTCTTTGGTAGTGGAATTACTTTGGCTTCCCTCCAGGCCTGAGGACAGACTTTCCTCTAGGCTCAGATTAAAGATATGACAGATAGGAGTGGCTATAGAGTCAGCTACCATCCTCCGTAGCGTTCCATCTAAGTTGTCAATGCCAGGAGGTTTGTCATTATTGATCTATAACAATACTTTTTCCCACCTCTCCCACACTAACTTTACAAAACTCAAAACTTGCACTGCTTTTCTTTCATTATTCGTTTTTTTAATGCATGAATATAATTGCTCACTGTTTGTTGTGGGCATTTCCTGCCTAAGTTTGCCCACTTTGCCAATGAAATAATAATGAAAATAATTGGCAACATCAAATGGTTTTGTGATGAATAAGCCATCTGATTTGATGAGAGATGGAGTTGAATTTGTCTTTCTGCCCATAATTTCATTTAAAGTACTCAAGTTTTTTTCCATCATTCTTTATATCATTGATCTTGGCTTCATAATAAAGTTTCTTCTTTTTGTTGAGTTTAGTCACATCATTTCTCAATTTGCAGTAAGTAAGCCAGTCAGATGTGCAGCCAGACTTATTAGCCACTCCTTTTGCCCCATCTCTTTCAACCATACAGTTTTTCAATTCCTCATCAATCCATGGAGCCTTAACAGTTCTAACAGTCAGTCAGTACTTTGGGTGGTGGACCATTCTTAATACACACAGGAAACTGTTGAGCGTGAAAAACCCAGCAGCGTTGCGGTTCTTGACACACTCAAACCGGTGTGTCTGGCACCTACTACCATACCCCGTTCAAAGGCACTTCAATATTTTGTCTTGCTCATTCACACTCTGAATGGAACACATACACAATCCATGTCTCAATTCTCTCAAGGCTTAAAAAATATTCTTTAACCGGTCTCCTCCCCTTCATCTACACTGATTGAAGTGGATTTAACAAGTGACATCAATAAGGGATCATAGACTTACCAGGTAAATCCAGGTGAACGCTATCATGGCAAGGGCAGGTGTTCTTAATGTTTTGTACACTCACTGTACAAGTTAAACACATAACAGACAAGAACAGAATGTTCTACCCCTACAGTCACTATTTGGCTTAAGCATTAACCTCTATGGTAAAGTGACTCTTTGGCATATAAACATAACAACCATGACCCTGTTCCTTGACCTCTGACCCCCTTGCAGGTATGCCAGCCTCTACTTCTGCTGTGGTCTGGAGGACCAGGACAATGAACTGTTGACCTTGGAGGTGCTGCACCGATATGTCGAGCTGCTGGACAAATACTTTGGCAACGTAAGCATAATGTACAGGCAATGCAAGGGCTATTCATTGGCAGGTTAAGGTCTCTTTGGGTGACAATGTTCAGATTAAATTGGTGAATAGAAACTAAATGTGCTCTTTACAGTATTTTCTAAATGTTTATAATCTTAATAGTGCCTTAATTCCTCTCATTGATGTGCTGTTGTGTCGCTCTGTCTGCTCTGCTGCAGGTCTGTGGGTTGGATATCATCTTTAACTTTGACAAGGTCTACTTCATCGTGTGTGTACACGTTTTAGTTTACTATTCCCAAGAATAGTAAATAAACAAAAATTCAGATAAGTGAGGACATTTTGCTGGTCCTCAGTTGTAAAAAGGTAATTTCAGGATCAGGGGTTAGGTTTAGGGTTAAGGTTAGGGTTGGGGGATAGGGAAAATAGGATTTTGAATGGGAATCAATGAATGGTCCTCACAAGTATAGTAAGACATGGGTGTGTCTGTGCTCGTGCATGCGTGTGGTTATTAGAGAATTACATGAAAAGTGCTGAAAGTAAAATGAGTCAGTCAAATACATCAACAGAAGCATACAGACAAACTGAGACACAAGTTTAATCTAATTGTTACAATGGCAAAACAGAAGTGATCTGAAAGTGTATCAGGAATCAGGATCCATAGTAAACAAATCATACTCATCCTGAGTGCTGCCTCCTGACAGAAATGTATAAATGAAAGTGACTGCATCACCCTGACGTGCGACAGACAGGACTTGACAGGCAACCAAAATAAAAGACCAGTGGCTGATGATAGCCCCGTCATAGGCACCTCCCATAGCGCACGGTCTCTTTCTGCAGGCCCCTACAACCCTGCCTCATTCTTTGGTCGATCTTGGGCGTGAGTGAGTCATCGATGGACTTTAACTGTGTACATGTGCATGCGCGCTGCAGGTGTGTGAGCTGGACATCATCTTTAACTTTGAGAAGGCCTACTTCATCCTTGATGAGTTCCTGATGGGAGGAGAGATCCTGGAGACCTCCAAGACAGCTGTGGGCATCGCTATGGAGGAGGCAGAGACACTACAAGAGGTGACCCACACACACACACACAGTCACTTAAGTGTGACACACTTGCCAAAATATGTAAATATGTTTCTTCTGTTCTCTCAACAGACAATGGAGGAGTATATGAGTAAACCAACCTACTGAACCAATAACAGGGACATGAGTCGAACCTTAAGACTGAAGAATCCTTTCCTCAGTTGCCATAAGTGCCACAACATTTAAACTGTAATACACTCTTCCATTCAGACATCACACATAGTAATACACTCTTCCATTCAGACATCACACAGAGTAATACACTCTTCCATTCAGACATCACACAGAGTAATACACTCTTCCATTCAGACATCTCACATAGTAATACACTCTTCCATTCAGACATCACACAGTGTAATACACTCTTCCATTCAGACATCTCACAGAGTAATACACTCTTCCATTCAGACATCACACAGAGTAATACACTCTTCCATTCAGACATCTCACATAGTAATACACTCTTCCATTCAGACATCACACATAGGCTGTTGTTTTATATAAGCACTTTCTAAAAGATGCATTAGGAGTCTTAGAATTTAGGAGTTAAAACTCAGTTTTACTTTTTTAACTTAGATTTTTTTTAATGTGTTATTAGTTTAAACTATTTTATAATGACATTATATTTGATTGGATTATACATGTTTAAAAAAATTGTAGCCTACTTTGCCTTATGTGATTTTCAAGCAACTCAATGTTATTTTAGAATATTGCAGCTGCATTTTCAAATGTTTTAATTCAGTTGTGAGTTGATGCAAAGGATTGTAACCACAACATTACCATTTTGAAAGTCACATTTATTATTTTAATTCTAAGTTGGCTAATGTAGCCATTGCCTACACAAGCATAGTGCCTTATTGTAATATTTATCAGTAGTCAAGCTCTAGCCAGAGGGTTCTTAGGCTGAAGTTAAAGGTGGACATTTTGGAAAGTGTTGCAGTACCGTTAATGTTTTACTGTCTGAGTAGTTTTGTTTCCAGAATAGTCTTTTAAATGTTAGTTGGGGTACGTTGTTTCCAACTTTTGAAAATGGATTATTGCTATGTTATTAGACTATGTCTCTTGGTTTTATAGCTGAAATTGACTAGAACTACCCTGCTTGCCCCAGGCTAAGATATTTGTCGTCTTAGTTCATTGCAACCTGAGTTGACCCATGGTGCTATAATCATAGAAATAGAATCTCATTCTGTGTGTTGGAAATGCCCAACTTCACGTTTGCTCATTATTGTAGCTCCAAATGGATTACAATATACTACTAGTTTACCTGTCAAACTAAGATGTTTGATTGAACGAGGCTACATATTGTTGTTGCTGACACATTGCGGCAGATGGTGTTTTGAATGTGATATTCTGCAGCCTGTTCACCATCTCTGTGTGCTCCAAATGAGTAAACACAACACAGTAAGGAAAAAATAAAGTCAATGCTTTATTCATCTCATACGTCACACATTACCGAACACATGTACGAAATATCATTTACGAGGAAGAACACAAGTGGATGTGAAGAATCCAACACTGATTCGGCTGTATGTGCGCTGAAATGTACTGCTAGTTTGAAGTGGTGTGTTGTTTTATCTAGCCTATCAAAAACATTGAATATTATGCCACACAGCCAGTTACAACCACCAACAGGCACACTCTTGTAGCTACATCAGATCAAGTTCATGTATAAATTGGCTATTAAAGCATGAGCTGTAGTAAATCTACTGAAGAGACTAAACTCCATTGCATGTATTTATTTTTCAAAATACTTTATTATGATTCAAAACAATGATATACTATGTAGCTGCATCTCCCCATCTACATTCCTTTGACAGTTTTGGCGTAAAGGTCCTGATCTTCGCCCTCTTCGGTCTCTGGGTTCAGATAGCCTAGAACTTTCAGCAGCGTGTCGTCATCCAAGCCATGCATTTGCAAAGCACCGCCCGTGTCCTCCTCGGGTTCTGACTGCCTTTTCTGAGGCGGGCTTTTGTCTGAGTCCATTTGGTCAAAGTAATCCTGTACCGCCTTTTCGAACTTTCCCAGCACAAGCTGACCGTCTTGTGAGGGAGGCTGCGATGCACGCTTTTTTTGGTCTGCCTTGTTTGCTGTCTGCGGGTACTGCACCAACATCTGGGCAGCCAGATACGTTGCCAGCTCGTCTTCGTCGACAGTGTTGTCGTAGTCGCCCTTTCCTTTCTCTGGGACATTTGGCTCAGAGAACATGTAGTCTTTCTGCCTTCCAGCTGGTGCGTAAAACCTTAACGGTGGGCTTGTATGCTGTTTCTGCTTCTTGCGCTCGGGTGCGTTCTGATTTGCCACACTTCCTAGCCTGAGGAGTTTTTGAATGTCTTCTGTGTTTATTTCGTATGGGACGTTGCTTGTTTGGGTCTCAGGCAGCCGTCTGTTGAAAAATGTCTCTAGAGGAATCTTATTTTTCTTAGAGGAGATCAGAGTTAGTTTGTCCTCTACCCTGGCCAGATCGTTGGGTGTCCGAGAATGTGCTTGTGTCCTCAGTTGTGTCCTGTCCTGTTTTGTCATCTCCCCACTCTTCAGCATGTCCATCAGGTCTTCTGGTGGGATCTGTAGTTTCTGGGAGATTTGGATGAGCTGGTAAATGGCTTGTGGATCTACCTTGTCACTGTACAAAGTTTGAGTTGCTCTCCTCTCTTCCCTCTCCTCCTCTTCTTCTAGCTCTCTCTTCCGCTCCTCCTGCTCTGTTTTCTCTAGCACCTTCAGAAGGTAGTAGTCGACCAGTTTGGTGATGTCATCTGGGTCATGTTCTCCCGGACCCAGCAGGCTCGATCGCTTGACCTCATCAATCTCCTCCTCATCTTCATTATCATCATCCTCTTCATCATCCTCCAAGCCTCTGTCGAACTCCTGCCTGTTGTCATTCTCCTCGTCCTCCGTCTCCACCTGCTCCTCTAAGGGCGCCCAGTCCTCTCCCCCCATCACATTCTCATAGGCCAGATTCCTAACCTGGAACATGTCGTCATCATCATCCTCTTCGTCATCCTCAGTCTGGCGTTTGTGCCCAGCCTTGGCGTTGGCTATCCTCCCCAGTTCCTCAAACACAGACTGCAGGTTGGCCAGGTTCTGGGGTGTATACTTCCCCTCCATGTTCTCATTGGTGCGTTTGAAGGGGCTCTCGTGGCCTGGGGCTCTGCTTTCTTCCTCACCGTCCTCCTCATCTTCAAACATCAGTGGGTACTTACTGTGAGGCCGGCTGGTACGCTGCTGCTGTGACCATGGATATGCCATTCCCTCTCCCAACTGGCTCTCCTCCTTCGCCGGTCTCCGCCCTTTGCCCAGAGTGTGGCGGGCTACACTGGGCCTCACAGGGGCTGGCTTGGGGCCCTTCTCGGTCTGCTGGAGGGTACTCAGCACCGCCTGCAGCCACTCCTGGGTCTTGTTCTCCTTGTTTCGCTCTCCTTCCTCATCCTCCTCGTCCTGGCCGATCTTACTCTGACTGGTCTGGGCAGGAGAGGCTAGCCTCAGCATGGAGCGGAGTTTCTCTGAGTCTGTGTCCATGTTGGTGGTGTCGTAGTCTGGGGTGAGGGGAGCCTGCTCCTGGGGGGCTGGCGCCCCTCCCCCGGTACGCTGCCGGAGGCTCTCAATGTACTCCAAGGCCTTGAGCATGTCTGCGTTGGTGGGGAGGTAGGGGGCGTCTACTTGCTGGGGGTCCAGCTCACCGCCTTTCAGTCTGTGTTCTCTGAGAGAGGCCCCCTGGACACTGCCAGAGCCCAGGAGGAAAAGGAAGAGGAGCAGGGAGAAGAGGAAGGCCATCCCTACTGAGGAGAGTGTGGGGAGTGATGGCATGGTGTCTTCAGCCTGGAGACGACAGACACAACAGGGAGAGAAGTGTCAATGCTGACCTTTAGGTTTAGGATAAGATTTTTTCACTGGTCAGACCATTATGTACATATTTCTTTCAAACAAGAATATTTTAAAGGACTGTGCAGTCAAAATCGTAATTTTCTTGTGTTTTATATATATTTCCTCACGGAAGTTGGACTAATACTGTGAAAAGTCATGCTGGAGAAATTGCTCTTTAATTTAACATAATCCCAGTAAAATACTTAACTGTTACCCAGAAATGATTTGATATTGAGATAAAATGGCTGCAATGGACCTTTTTTAATGATGAGGCCAGTTTAATTGCTTTTGTAATGATCAGCTCTCATGATCCTCATTTAAATTCGGAAACCTTTCATTTTCAGACCTGCCATTTTATTCCCGTTTGACGCTTCAGATATATTGCTATAGTTTGCATATCACTATCACTGGTAAAGAGCTTTTATCCACAGATTTAAAATCGCATCTGTTCAATGCCCAGATGATTGTTTGCGGAGCAGTAATAGCATGGGTATTCAGCTCGCCTGTAAATCTCATTAGTTTTCAAATTGCTGCCTTCCGGAATGAGTCACAATCTAGTTGTCTAGGTAACCCTACAGCTGATGCTGGCTTCTGCCGAAACACAACTACCTACACACAAGATATCTCTAGCGCACTAAAACGCAGTTGTGTTTGTTGCACGAGCTTTTTACTGAGAAAATGCAATGGAACTTTATAATCATACACCTAATTTGGATAAAGGTATTGAACACGACTACTTATAAACCAACTAGTGGATTAATTGGTTTTGAAATCAAGTTATTGTTTAATTTAGGCTACTTATCAGTTTAGCCTACATAATAACTGCAAATTACTGAAAACGAAAACTATAATAAACTTTAGTTAGTCTAAGAATGACTGAACAGATTATGTATCTCTTCACTGCGGCAGACCTGTTTGCAATGCATCAGGTTGGTTGCAAAGCTAAACGGATTTTAAAATGGACAAACATATTAAACGAACTGAAAATATTCTAATTGAAATCCATTTTCTCAAAAGAATAATTTCGATGTAGGCCCTGTATAAAGTCTCTTACCTCTGCAAAATAGTTTCAATTGATCGTCGTGAGTGAACTTAGCATCTCTTTGTCAGTGTGAGCGCGAGCAGGGATTCTGTGTTCAGCACCAGGGACAGCTCCTCCCATTATATGAGGCGCCACCTGACTCGTGCGTCACTGCGACATACGCAATACTAGATCCAAAGAAACATACAAACCCAGTTAGAACTGGCTCACATTTGTTCAATTATTTTAGAATCTCTTAACCTCAACTTTCAATTGGAAATGCTTATGTGATCACTGTTTTGTTATCATGTCTAATTGTATTGGTTGTTAACCAATAGTGATGAATATCTGGACATTAAGGACGTGATTAATTAGCCAACAGCACAATGTCCATTTAGATGGTCATAGACCTATACAACCCATGCCCATGTCCATCGATGACTCACTCACGCCCAAGATCGGCCAAAGAATGATGCGGGGTGATGAGCACTGCAGAGACCGTGCGCTATGGGAGGTGCCTATGACGGTGCAATCTCAGCCAGTGGTCATTTATTTTGGTTGCCTGTCAAGTCCCGTCTGGCGCAGCTCAGGGGGACGCCGTCACTTTCATTCATACATTTACGTCGGGAGTCGGCACTCAGATGTGTATGGTAGTATGATTTGTTTCCCTGATTCCAGATACGCTTTCAGACATCGCTTCTGTTTTGCCATTGTAACAATTAGATTAGACTGGTGTCTCAGTGTGTCTGTATGCTTCTGTTGATGTATTTGGCTAATAGACCAACCATATTTTACATTCAGCACAAGCCTCCACTTCATGTAATTCCCTAATTACTGCAAGCATGCACACACGCACACACACACTCCAAGCAGTAAAGGAAGTAAGGCTCAAGCAGCTTGGCTAATTGCTTGTGGTTGCGGGGATGCTCCGGGTAAACAGAAACCAATTACCACTCAGTTCCACTCTCTCCCTCCTACAGCCCATCCGCCCAAAACACTGGCATTTAAAGTCAAATAGAAACTTTCTTGCAGGCTTTTAATTAGCAGCAGTCTCAAGTGTAACTACAGTAATAGACATATTGTTGTAAGATCTGCATATGTTGCGCCGTCTGTTCCATGTAATATCAAATTGTATCAGCCTATTAGAGAGACATAAAAACCTGTTCTCTCCAGGTGCCTCAGATACTAATCAACCTGCTTCATCCTAGGCCCTGGTTGTAGCCTGAAGACACTGTCTGATTTCAATAAGATAACATCAGTGAAGTGCTTTGTGTATGTATGATCTGGGCTGGTTGTCTCAACTGTTGTCTGCATGTGTTTGCATATTTCTCTGTCTGTGTTGTGACTCGTGTTCATGCCCCCACTGAATTCTGTACATTTGTGGCAATGGCAATTTGCTTCAGATATACATTTGTGTGTGTGAAGCACTTGAGTGTAGGAAGACTATGAAATAATTTCAATATACTCCAGCCTCCAGAGCCCCAGACCACCATATGAATACTCATCAATGTGGCATAGGCCTTGTTATTGTGAGGGGATTTACAGGTAGATTACAAAGGCGTCAGTATTATCAAAGAAGTTTTAATGTCATGTGCACAAGTACAGGGAAATGCCTTTCTTTTAAGCTCTAAACCCAACGTTGCAGTAATCAATAACAATGTAATACTAAAAATAGCATAAGGTAGAACAAAAACACGAGAAATAAAAATAAGAAATAGGAAGAACATGAGAAATTAAGTAAGCATACTATATAAAGGGTCAGTCAATTCCAGTAGCATATTTACAATGTGCAGGAATACTGGAGTGATAGAGGTAGATATGTATAGGGGTAACATGTCTAACCTTATGTGTAATTTGTGAGGCATTTGTGTGAGGATGTAGTTGTAGCTCGACATACTACTCTTACATAAATGTGCCCTTTTTTTATTTTTCTGTTTTCATCTCCTGCTAAAAAAGGAACACTATTTGTTTATTTCAACAAGAGGATGAGTCAGACGTAGCTTTTATACTGTAAGGGGTGCGTAACTGGTGGCAGGAGAGCAGAACTGGGTAATAACCGGAGCAGTTTAATTATGAAAACCAACGGCATCCAGAAATGCAAAATATTGGTTCAAAACCCGTCGCGCACCAGTCAAAATGTGCACTTACAACAAACAATTTCACACAGAGACATGGGGGGAACAGAGGGATAAATACACGACAAGTAATGAGGGAAATGTAAACCAGGTGTGTGGGAAAACAAGACAAAACAAATGGAAAATGGAAGGTGGATCGGCGATGGCTAGAAGACCGGTGACGTCGACCGCCGAACGCCGCCCGAACAAGGAGAGGAACTGACTTCGGCGGAAGTCGTGACAGTACCCCCCCACCCCCCTTGATGCGCGGCTCCAGCAGTGCGCTGACACCGGCCTCGGGGACGACCCGAAGGGTGAGGTACAGAGGTGATCCGGACGGAGACGGTGGAACTCCCGCAGCATTGAAGGGTCCAACACGTCCTCCACCGGAACCCAGCATCTCTCCTCCGGACCGTACCCCTCCCACTCCACAAGGTACTGAAGGCCCCTCGCCCGATGCCTCAAATCCAGTATGGAGCGGACGGAATACGCCAGGGCCCCCTCGATGTCCAGAGGGGGCGGAGGAACCTCCTGCACCTCAGACTCCTGGAGCGGGCCAGCCACTACCGGCCTGAGGAGAGACACATGGAACGAGGGGTTAATACGGTAATCGGGAGGAAGTGGTAACCTGTAACTAACCTCGTTCAGTCTCCTCAGGACTTTGAATGGCCCCATAAACCGCGGCCCCAGCCTGGCAGGTTTCGGGTCGAGAGCCAGACCCGGTCCCCCGGTGCGAACACCGGGGTCTCACTGCGGTGATGGTCTGCGCTGGTTATCTGGCACAGCACGGCCCGCTGAAGGTGAAAATGAGCGGCGTCCCATGTCCCCTCTGCATGCCTGAACCAGTTGTCCACCGCAGGAGCCTCAATCTGACTCTGATGCCAAGGTGCCAGAACCGGCTGGTACCCCAGTATGCACTGGAAGGGGGAGAGGTTAGTGGAGAAGTGGCGAAGCGAGTTCTGGGCCATCTCTGCCCAGGGCACGAACGCCGCCCACTCCCCCAGCCGGTCCTGGCAGTAAGACCTCAGAAACCTACCCACATCCTGGTTAACTCTCTCCACCTGCCCGTTACTCTCGGTGTGGAATCCCGAGGTAAGGCTGATCGAGACCCCCAAACGTTCCATGAACGCCCTCCAGACCCTCGACATGAACTGGGGACCCTGATCAGACACTATATCCTCAGGTACCCCGTAGTGCCGGAAGACATGCGTAAACAAGGCATCCGCAGTCTGTAGGGCCGTAGGGAGACCGGGCAGACGAAGGAGACAGCAGGACTTAGAGAAACGATCCACAACAACCAGGATCGTGGTGTTTCCCTGTAATGGGGGGAGATCGGTCAGGAAATCGATCGACAGGTGCGACCATGGCCGTTGTGGAACGGGTAAGGAGTGTAGCTTACCTCTGGGCAGGTGCCTAGGAGCCTTACACTGGGCGCACACTGAGCAGGAGGAAACATAAACCCTCACGTCCTTAGCCAAAGTGGGCCACCAGTACTTCCCACTCAGACAGCGCACCGTCCGACCGATGCCTGGATGACCAGAGGAGGGTGACGTGTGGGCCCAATAGATCAGTCGGTCACAGACAGCAGACGGAACGTACAGACGCCCAGCGGGACACTGGAGGGGAGCGGGCTCTGCACGCAACGCCTGCTCAATGTCCGCGTCCAGCTCCCACTCTACCGGCGCCACCAGGCAGGAGGCCGGGAGTATGGGGATGGGATCCCAGGGCCGCTCCTCTGTGTCATACAGCCGGGACAGTGCGTCTGCCTTCACCTTCTGGGAACCTGGTCTGTAAGAGAGGGTGAAAACAAAACGGGTGAAAAACATACCCCACCTTGCCTGGTGAGGGTTCAGTCTCCTCGCCGCCCGGATGTACTCCAGATTGCGGTGGTCAGTCCAGATGAGAAGGGTGTTTAGCCCCCTCGAGCCAATGTCTCCACGCCTTCAAAGCCTTGATGACAGCCAACAGCTCCCGGTCCCCCATGTCATAGTTTTGCTCCGCCGGGCTGAGCTTCCTCGAGAAGAAAGCACAGGGGTGGAGCTTCGGTGGTGTACCTGAGCGCTGAGAGGTTACGGCTCTTATCCCAGCCTCGGACGCATCCACCTCCGCTATGAATGCCAAAGTGGGATCCGGATGGGCCAGCACGGGAGCCGAGATAATCAGAGCCCTCAGGTGACCAAAAGCCCCGTCCGCCTCAGCTGACCCCTGCAAACGTACCGGTCCCCCCTTCAGCAGTGAGGTAATGGGAGCCGCTACCTGACCAAAACCCCGAATGAACCTCCGGTAGTAATTGGCAAACCCTAGAAACCGCTGCACCTCCTTTACCGTGATGGGAGTCGGCCAATTACGCACGGCTGAAATGCGGTCACTCTCCATCTCCACCCCTGAAGTGGAAATGCGGTACCCTAGGAAGGAGACGCACTGTTGGAAGAACAGGCATTTCTCAGCCTTGACATACAGGTCATGCTCCAACAGTCGACCAAGCACCCTGCGTACCAGGGACACATGCTCGGCGTGTGTAGCGGAGTATGTCAGAATGTCATCAAAATACACCACTACACCCTGCCTGTGCAGGTCCTGGAAAATCTCTTCAACAAAGACCTGGAAGACTGATGGAGCATTCATCAACCCGTACGGCATGACGAGGTACTCATAGTGCCCTGAGGTGGTACTAAAGGCCGTCTTCCACTCGTCCCCCTCCCAGATATGGACCAGGTTGTAAGCGCTTCTGAGATACAAATTTGTGAAGAAGCGCGCCCCGTGCATTGGCGATGAGAGGCCGCGGGTATCTGTACCTCACCGTGATCTGATTGATACCCCGATAGTCAATACACGGGCACAGACCTACATCCTTCTTCACAGAAAATAAACTCAAGGAGGCAGGTGAAGTGGAGGGCCGAATGTATCCCTGCCCCAGAGATTCGGAGACATATGTTTCCATAGTAACAGAGGATACACGTGACTCCTGGGAAGTGCTGGGTCTACAAGGAGATTTATCGCACAATGGGGTGGTAATTGAGTCGCCGCCTTCTTACAGAAGGCGAGAGCCAAATCGGCATATCCTGAGGGGATGCGCACTGTGGAGACCTGGTCTGAACTTTCCACCGTAGTCGCACCGATGGAAACCCCTACACACCTCTCTGAGCACTTTCGTGACCACCCCTTGAGAACCCTCTGTTGCCACGAAATAGTGGAGTCGTGACAGGCCAACCAGGGTAGGCCCAGTACCACGGGAAACGCAGGAGAATCAATAAGGAAGAGACTGATTCTCTCCTTGTGACCCTCCTGCGTAACCATGTCTAGTGGAGCGGTGGCCTCCCTAATCAGCCCTGATCCTAATGGTCGACTATCTAGGGCGTGCACAGGGAAGGGCATATCCACAGGAACAAGGGGGGTCCCTAAACTATGGACAAATGAACGGTCAATAAAATTCCCAGCTGTGCCTGAATCTACGAGCGCCTTATGCTGGGAATGCGTGGAAAACTCAGGAAATTGAATAAACACATACATGTGAGCAACAGGGGGCTCTGGGTGAGCCTGGTGCCGACTCACCTGGGGTGACACGATAGTGCCCTGCTTGCTGCCTCGACTCCCTGAGGAACCCCCCCAGCACCGACCAGCAGTGTGCCCTCTGCGGCCACAGATGGTGCAGGGAATGGCCCCTCCTCCGGCCGCCCTAAGCGCAGCACTTCCCAGTTCCATGGGCGTCGGAGCGGAGGTGCTGGGGGATGGAACTGACAGGCCCCGATCCGGACGTCCGCGGGTAGCCAGCATGTTGTCCAGCCGGATGGACAGGTTCACTAGCTGGTCCAACGTGAGGGTAGTGTCTCGGCAGGCCAACTCACGACGGACGTCCTCACGCAGACTGCACCGGTAGGGATCGATCAGAGCCCTGTCGTTCCATCCGGCGCTGGCGGCCAGGGTCCGGAAGTCCAAAGCGAAATCCTGCGCGCTCCTCGTCCCCTGACTCAGGTGGAACAGACGTTCACCCACCTCTCGACCCTCAGGCGGGTGGTCGAAAACTGCCCGAAAGCGGCGGGTGAACTCTGGCCCACTCCAGGGCTTTGCCTGAGAGGCAGGAGACGAGGGCGGACACGCTCTCACGTCTTGAAGGAGCCGGGTGGACGGTCGCCAGGTAGAGCTCCAGCTGGAGTAGGAACCCCTGGCATCTGGCAGCCGACCCATCATACTCCCTCGGGAGCGAGAGCCGAGTCCCACTGGAACCGGGTGAAGGAGGGGTAGACAGTGGGGCTGGTGAAAGAACTCCTTCTCTCTCCCATCTATCCATCGTCTGCAGCACGCGATCCATGGCATTGCCCAGATGTTGCAACATGGTCGCATGCTGCTGGACGCGCTCCTCGACCGCCAAAGGGGGGCCGTCTGCTCCTGCTGACTCCATTTACAGGTGAGTGATTCTGTAATGTGTCTGTGCGTAGCTGGTGTAGATGAGTCAGGCGCAGGACAGCATATATGAGTAATGTACGCAATTTTACTCAACAATAATAACAAAACACGTCAATAAATCCCAGGCCACAACTACGGACCGCAATACAATAAACTATCACTCACAAATATGGGGGGACAGAGGGTCAAATAATGAACAAGTAATTGGGGAATTGAAACCAGGTGTGTAAGACAAGGACAAAAAAAATGGAAAATGAAAAGTGGATCGGCGATGGCTAGAAAGCCGGTGACGTCGACCGCCAAACGCCGCCCAAACAAGGAGAGGGACCAACTTTGGCGGAAGTCGTGACAGTGATAAAGAGCCCTCTAGGTAAAACTCACTGCATTTGGAAAAAAAAGTTTCCTTTTAGAAAGTAAAAGGGTTCTATCGCTTGCATCATAAACTCATCAAAAAAAGAAAAGTCCTCTCACTGTCAACTGCGTTTATTTTCAGCAAACTTAACGTGTAGATATTTGTATGAACATAACAAGATTCAACAACTGAGACATAAACTGAACAAGTTCCACAGACATGTGACTAACAGAAATGGAATAATGTGTCCCTGAACAAAGGTGGGGTCAAAATCAAAACTAACTTTCAGTATCTGGTGTGGCCACCAGCTGCATTAACCTCTTATGACTAGGGGGCAGTATTTTCACGGATGGATAAAAAACGTACCCGATTTAATCTGATTATTAGTCCTGCCCAGAAACTAGAATATGCATATAATTATTAGCTTTGGATAGAAAACACTCCAAAGTTTCTAAAACTGTTTGAATGGTGTCTGTGAGTATAACAGAACTCCTATGGCAGGCAAAAACCTGAGAAGGTTCTGTTCAGGAAGTACCCTGTCTGAACATTTCTTGCCCTTGTTGATTCTCTCTATATATTACAAAGGATCTCTGCTCTTACGTGACACTTCCCACGTCTCCAATGGGCTCTCAGAGCCCGGGAAAAACAGGAATGACGTAATTCAAAGCCCTGGCTGAAGCACACGAGAGCAAAAGCTAAGTGGGCAATCAGTGGAGAAATACTTAGGCTCGCGACCTGCCCCGCCCCCGTCTTTCGGTTTTTCCCTCAGTTTACAGACATGCAGATTCCCGGTCGGAATATTATCGCTTTTCTACGAGATAAATTGCATAAAAATTGGTTTTAAACAGCGGTTGACATGCTTCGAAGTACGGTAATGGAATATTTAGAATTTTTTTGTCACGTTCTGCGCCATGCGGCCGACCGTGATTTACCATTGGGATAGTGTCTAGAACGCACTAACAAAACGTCGTTGATGGAACATAACGATGGATTATTTGGGACCAAACCAACATTTGTTATTGAAGTAGAAGTCCTGGGAGTGCATTCTGACAAAGAACAGGAAAGGTAAGACCATTTTTCTTATAGGAAATGTGATTTTGGTGAAGGCTAAACTGGTTGGGTGTCTAAATAGCTAGCCCTGTGATGCCGGGCTATGTACTTAGAATATTGCAAAATGTGCTTCATCTGAAAAGCTATTTTAAAATCGGACATATCGAGTGCATAGAGGAGTTCTGTATCTATAATTCTTAAAATAATTGTTATGCTTTTTGTGAACGTTTATCGTGAGTAATTTAGTAAATTCACCGGAAGTGTTCGGTGGGAATGCTAGTTCTGTACGTCACATGCTAATGTAAAAAGCTGGTTTTTGATATAAATATGAACTTGATTGAACAGACATGCATGTATTGTATAACATAATGTCCTAGGTGTGTCATCTGATGAAGATAATCAAAGGTTAGTGCTGCATTTAGCTGTGGTTTTGTTTTTTGTGACATTATATGCTAGCTTGAAAAATGGGTGTCTGATTATTTCTGGCTGGGTACTCTGCTGACATAATCTAATGTTTTGCTTTCGCTGTAAAGCCTTTTTGAAATCGGACAGTGTGGTTAGATTAACGAGAGTCTTGTCTTTAAATAGCTGTAAAATAGTCATATGTTTGAAAAGTGGAAGTTTTCGGATTTTAGAGGAGTTTGTATTTCGCGCCCCGCCCATCATTGGATATTGGAGCAGACATTCCGCTAGCGGAACATCTAGATGTAAGTACTGCAGTACATCTCGTCCTCATGCACCAGATTTGCCAGTTCTTGCTGTGAGATGTTACCCCACTCTTCCACCAAGGCACCTGCAAGTTCCCGGACATTTCTGGGGGGGAATGGCCAAAGCCCTCACCCTCCGATACAACAGGTCCCAGACATGCTCAATAGGATTGAGATCTGGGCTCTTCGCTGGCCATGGCAGAACACTGACATTCCTGTCTTGCAGGAAATCAAACACAGAATAAGCAGTATGGCTGGTGGCATTGTCATGCTGGAGGGTCATGTCAGGATGAGCCTGCAGGAAGGGTACCACATGAGGGAGGAGGATGTCTTCCCTGTAACGCACAGCATTGAGATTGCCTGCAATGACAACAAGCTCAGTCCGATGATGCTGTGACACACCGCCCCAGACCATGACGGACCCTCCACCTCCAAATCGATCCCGCTCCAGAGTATAGGCCTCGGTGTAATGCTCATTCCTTCGACGATAAATGTGAATCCGACCATCACCCCCGGTGAGACAAAACCGCGACTTGTCAGTGAAGAGCACTTTTTGCCAGTCCAGCGATGGTGGGTTGTTGTCCTGTCTGGTCCACCGACATCGTTGTTGCCGGTGATGTCTGGTGAGGACCTGCCTTACAACTGGCCTACAAGCCCTCAGTCCAGCATCTCTCAGCCTATTGCGGACAGTCTGAGCACTGATGGAAGGATTGTGCGTTCCTGGTGTAACTCGGGCAGTTGTTGTTGCCATCTTGTACCTGTCCCGCAGATGTGATGTTCGGATGTACCGATCCTGTGCAGGTGTTGTTACACATGGTCTGCCACTGCGAGAACAATTAGCTGTCCATCCTGTCTCCCTGTAGTGCTGTTTTAGGCGTCTCACAGTACGGACATTGCAATTTATTGCCCTGGCCACATCTGCAGTCCTCATGCCTCCTTGCAGCATGCCTAAGGCACGTTCACGCAGATGAGCAGGGACCCTGGGCATCTTTCTTTTGGGGTTTTGAGAGTCAGTAGAAAGGCCTTTTTAGTGTCCTAAGTTTTCATAACTGTGACCTTAATTGCCTACCGTCTTAACGACCGTTCCACAGGTGCATGTTCATTAATTGTTTATGGTTCATTGAACAAGCATGGGAAACAGTGTTTAAACCCTTTATAATGAAGATCTGTGAAGTTATTTGGATTTTTATTCATTATCTTCAAAAGACAGGGTCCTGAAAAAGGGACGTTTCTTTTTTTACTGAGTTTTATATGGAACCCCTAAAAGTTCTATATAGAACCCTTTTATAGGTTGTTCCATATAAAACCCGCATACTGCCATTTTTGAATTACTACTCTTAAATAGTCATATTTTTAGCTAAGAATATAATTTAATAAACAATTAAATATTGGGAAAATGAATACCAGCATTGTTGTTTTGTTCAATTTGTCATATGCAAACATAGTTTGGAAATATGCACTGGTGGCCAAGGAGGCATCTTTTTGTTTGTGTTGTCAACTCTGGCTGACTTCTTTCACAATACAGTACAACTTTGTCCATTAGTTACATTGAACAACAAAACATTTTATTCTGCTCCATTCTCAACCTCCCAAACAGCAGACCTCACACACACACAATTGAGACAAGCACAGGTTCAAGCTGCAGTGCAGCACCCCTGGATGGAGAGCATGTTGTGGGGTTAAGGGTCTTGTTCAAGGGCCCAAATGTTGGGCAATGTTTTGAGGATATGAACCCAGCAACCCTCCAGTTGTCAGATTAATTCCACCCATTTTTTTCCAGCGCCCGGGATTTGAACCGGACACCTTTCGGCCACAGGTCAAACTCCTTAGCCGCTGGGCTACCTTCCGCCAGTACAGGTTGTTGTCTGACTGGTTGTTGTCTGACTGGTTCCAGAGAAGAAGGAAAAACAATTGCAAAAACATGAGTTAATCATCAGAAATAAGCACGCGTTAATCTGCCAAAATGAAGACAAAATGCTATGCAGATTTATAATTATATTATAAAGTAGAAGATCAACTTACATGCAGTTGTTGTCAGCAGCAGCCGAAATAGAGATCCTCTGCCTCTGATAGTTCTGGGTTACTGCCAGACTGAACAAAACCTAGATGGTGTGTTAAAAGTCATGTAATGATTAAATAGGCTATAGAATTACCAATACTTACTATACATCATTTATTATGTCATTTATACTTACCTCCTCTCAGTCAGAAACAGTCTTCTAATGGCTTCATGAAACAGTCCCCTCAATTGAAATAAAAGTAACAATTAGCTAATTGCCAATATCAGTCTGGCTCTGTAGCTCTATTTGGCATATCCCATAATAAAATATGTTTATTTGAAAGGGTTAGCTGTCTAGCTTCTAAAGCCAACTGTAGCTCAGTTGGTAGAGCATGGTGTTTGCAACGCATGGTGTTTGCAATGCCAGGGTTGTGGGTTCGATTCCCATGGGGGGCCAGTACGAAAATACAAAAATAAAAATGAAATGTATGCATTCACTACTGTAAGTCACTCTGGATAAGAGCGTCTGCTAAATGACTAAAATGTAAGTAGCCTAGCCGGCTAGCTTCTAAAGAAGTGAATTAAAGTAGCCTATCTTTTTCTGTTTAGCTAGCTAAATTAGCTAGCTAGCTTACAAAAGTGCTCATATTCTAACATTTCAACTTTATTTATCTAGCCTATAGTTTATCATATGACTTTGGCTTCATATATTTGAATTAAATAGACTTTGCTTACCTTAATGTGAGATGGCGCCGGAGAAGAAGGCAGACGTTTTACGTGCCCCTAGCCGATTTGTGTTTTGTTAGTTTATTTGCGTTGTTTGTAACTTATTTTTTTACTTATTTTGTACATAATGTTGCCGCTACCATCTCTTCTGACTGAAAATAACTTCTAGACATCAGGACTGCGATTACTCACCTTTTTTTCCTTTCACGACTCTGACGAGCCCAACGCGAAGAATATACTGCTTCCTCGGGAACATGCCCCGATCCCCGTGATCTGCGTGAAGAGGAGGCGGAGAAAGAGGGGCAGAAGGGCGGGCTGCCTTCTGAGAATTTGTAGGTGCTCGAATAAACCCCCACCTCTCTCCATTCTGCTAGCAAACGTACAATCTTTGGAGAATAAAATCGACGAGTTACGCGGAAGATTAAACTACCAACGGGACATTAAAAACTGTAACATCTTATGCTTCACGGAATCGTGGCTGAACGACGACAATATCAACATACAGCTGGCTGGTTATACGATGTACCGACAGGTTTGAACAGCGGCGTCTGGTGAGATGAGGGGTGGCGGACCATGTATTTTTGTAAACAGCTGGTGCACAATATCTAAGGAAGTCTCTAGCTATTGCTCACCTGAGGTAGAGTATCTCATGATAAGCTGTAGACCACACTACCTACAGAGTTTTCATCTGTTTTCTTTGTAGCTGTTTACATACCACCACAGTCAGAGGCTGGCACTAAGACAGCATTGAATGAGCTGTATTCCACCATAAGCAAACAAGAAAACGCTCACCCAGAGACGGCGCTCCTAGTAGCCAGGGACTTTAAGGCAGGGAAACAAAGCGATGCTCTGCCTTCTTATTATAGACGGACTTCTCCCCATCTTAGCTACTACTGCATCAATATGTTTTGACCATGACAGTTTACAACCTAGGGTTACTCCAAGCAGTTTAGTCATCTCAACTTGCTCAATTTCCAAATGATTTAGTTGAGGTTTAGGGTGTAGTGAGTGTTTTGTTCCAAATACAATGCTTTTAGTTTAAGAAATATTTAGGGCTAACTTATTCCTTGCCGCCCACTCTGAAACTAACTGCAGCTCTTTGTTGAGTGTTGCAGTCATTTCAGTCGCTGTAGTAGCTGACGTGTATAGTGTTGAGTCATCCGCACTCATAGACACTCTGGCTTTACTCAACGTCAGTGGCTTGTCGTTAGTAAAACTTGAAAAATGCAAGGACCCTAAACAGCTACCCTGGGGAATTCCTGATTCTAACTGGATTATATTTGAGAGGCTTCCATTAAAGAACAACCTCTGTGTTCTGTTAGACAAGTAACTCTTTATCCACATTAAAGCAGGGGGTGTAAAGCCATTACACGTGTTGTTCCAGCAGCAGACTATGATTGATAATGTCAAAAGCTGCACTGAAGTCTAACAAGACAGCCCCCACAATAATTTTATCAATTTCTCTCAGCCATTCATTAGTCATTTGTGTAAGTGCTGTGCTTGTTGAGTGTCCTTCCCTATAAGCATGCTGAAATTCTTTTGTCAATTTGTTTACTGTGAAATAGCATTGTATCTGGTCAAACACATTTTTTTCCAGAGGTTTACTATGGGTTGGTAACAGGCTGATTGGTCTGCTATTTGAGCCAGTAAAGGGGGCTTTACTATTCTTGGGTAGCGGAATAACTTTAGCTTCCTTCCAGGCCTGAGGGCACACGCTCTCTATTAGGCTTAAATTGAAGATGCGGCAAATAGGAGTGGCAATATCATCTGCTATTATCCTCAGTAATTTTCCATTCAGATTGTCAGACCTCGGTGGCTTGTCATTGTTGATAGACAAAAAAAAAAACTCTTCCACACTGACTTTACGGAATTCAAAAGTACAATTCTTCTCTTTCATAATTTGGTCCGATATGCTTAGATGTGTAGTGTCAGCGTTTGTTGCTGGCATGTCATCCCTAAGTTTGCTTATCTTATCAATGAAAAAGACATTAAAGTAGTTTTCAATATCAGATGGTTTTGTAATGAATGAGCAATCTGATTCAATGAATGAAAGAGCTGAGTTGGCTTTTTTCCCCAAAATGTCATTTAAGGTGCCCCAAAGCTATCATTCTTTATATAATTTATCTTTGTTTCATAGTGTAGTTTCTTTTTATTTAGTTTAGTCACATGATTTCTTAATTTGCAGTCCACTTGCCAATCAGTTGGGCTGCCAGACTTAATTGCCATACCTTTTGCCTCATCCTTCTCAACCATACAATTTTTCATTTCCTCATCAAACCAAGGAGATTTAACAGTTTTTACAGTAATTTTCTTAAAGGGTGCATGCTTATTAGTAACTGGAATAAGTAATTTCATAAATGTGTGAAGTGCATCATCTGGTTGCTCCTCATTACACTCCACAGACCAGAAAATATTCTTTACATCATCAACATAATACTTCTTGTATGACCTCTTATACACTATATTAGGCCCAGCCTTTGGAACTTTGGTTTTCGTAGATATGGCTGTTATATTGTGATCTCTATTGTGATCACTACTGTTGATTTGGATAATGCTTTGAAGAAAATATCTGCATCATTAGTAAAGATGTGATCAATACATGTTGATGATTTAATTCCTGTGCTGTTTGTAACTACCCTGGTAGATTGACTGACAACCTGATCCAGGTTGCAGACACTGGTTACAGTTTGACGTTTTTTCCTGAGAGGGCAGCTTGATGAGAGCCAGTCAATATTTAAATCACCCAGAAAATATACTTCTCTGTTGATATTACCTACATTATCAAGCATTTCACACATATTATCCAGATACTGACTGTTTGCTCTTGGTGGTCTATAGCAGCTTCCCCCCAGAATGGGCTTTAGGTGAGGCAGATGAACCTGTAGCCATATTACTTCAACAGTATTTAACATTAGATTGTCTATAAGCTTTACAGGAATGTGGTTCTGAATATAGACCGCAACACCACCTCCGTTGGCGCTTGTCTTTTCGGTAAATGTTATAACCATGTATTCCTACCACTGTATCATCAAAGGTACTTTCTAAGTGAGTTTCAGAGATAGTCAGAATATGAATGTCATCTGTTACAAGCAAGTTATTGACTTCATGGACCTTGTTTCTTAGGCTACATACGTTAATACGGGCTATTTTTAGCACTTTTCTGGGTTGCTTGATTGTTTTTAATGCTTTACTGGGAAGCTTATCAGAGGTAGACTTACCCATGTTATTTACATTGGAGCTGATAGTGCAGGGTGAGCTGCATAAAGTGGTCTTCCTACTATTGCACACCGCCTCAGTGCTAACAGTGTAACTCTGGTTTATAGGCTCATGATTACTGCTTACAATAGCTGTAGGATAAACAGATGTATTAGGTGCTATTAGGGTACATAAATTAAATTACTTACATTGTGTTTGCCAATGCCCCTAAGATAATGTACATTTGATGCAGCATTATGACGACTCATTGTCGTTTGACCTCACATGGACTACGACAGTGTCAGCTCCCGGCATCTGTGGTAGAACAGTCAGAAACAGCCTTGTTATGTCCTGTACTCGTGCTCCTGGGTAGCACAGGGCTTTTGCCTTGGGGACCAAGATGTTTCTCACCATAGAGCTGCCTATGATGACAGCTGGTGATGTTGAATGGGCCGGTCTCTCAGGCAGCCTCACGGTCTGGTTCTTTGGATGAGTTTAAAGAACCCTTTACAAAAAAATGGTGAGGTTTCTATCCCTACCCCAGAGTGTAATGTAATACCGGTACCCCCCCTGCAAATAGTCAGATAACAGACGGTAGGCAATTAAGGTCACAGTTATGAAAACCTAGGACACTAAAGAGGCCTTTCTACTGATTCTGAAAAACACCAAAAGAAAGATGCCCAGGGTCCCTGCTCATCTGCGTGAGCGTGCCTTAGGCATGCTGCAAGGAGGCATGAGGACTGCAGATGTGGCCAGGGCAATAAATTGCAATGTCCGTACTGTGAGACGCCTAAAACAGCACTACAGGATGGACAGCTAATTGTTCTCGCAGTGGCAGACCATGTGTAACAACACCTGCACAGGATCGGTACATCCGAACATCACACCTGCAGGACAGGTACAGGATGGCAACAACTGCCCGAGTTACACCAGGAACGCACAATCCTTCCATCAGTGCTCAGACTGTCCGCAATAGGCTGAGAGATGCTGGACTGAGGGCTTGTAGGCCAGTTGTAAGGCAAGTCCTCACCAGACATCACCGGCAACAACGTTATCAGTGGACCAGACAGGAAAACGGCAACAACCCACCGTCGCTGGACCAGACAGGACTGGCAAAAAGTGCTCTTCACTGACAAGTCGCGGTTTTGTCTCACCAGGGGTGATGGTCGGATTCGCGTTTATCGTCGATGGAATGAGCGTTAAACCGAGGCCTGTATTCTGGAGCAGGATCGATTTGGAGATGGAGGGTCCGTCATGGTCTGGGGCGATGTGTCACAGCATCATCGGACTGAGCTTGTTGTCATTGCAGGCAATCGCAACGCTGTGCGTTACAGGGAAGACATCCTCCTCCCTCATGTGGTACCCTTCCTGCAGGCTCATCCTGACATGACCCTCCAGCATGACAATGCCACCAGCCATACTGCTTGTTCTGTGCGTGATTTCCTGCAAGACAGGAATGTCAGTGTTCTGCCATGGTCAGCGAAGAGCCCGGATCTCAATCCCGTTGAGCATGTCTGGGACCTGTTGAATCGGAGGGTGAGGGCTTGGGCCATTCCCCCTCAGAAATGTCTGGGAACTTGCAGGTGCCTTGGTGGAAGAGTGGGGTAACATCTCACAGCAAGAACTGGCAATTCTGGTGCAGTCCATGAGGAGGAGATGCACTGTAGTACTTAATCTAGCTGGTGGCCACACCTAGATACTGACTGTTACTTTTGATTTTGACCCCCCCCCCCCCCCTTGTTCAGGGACACATTATTCCATTTTTGTTAATCACATGTCTGTGGAACTTGTTCAGTTTATGTCTCAGTTGTTGAATCTTGTTATGTTCATACAAATATTTACACGTTAAGTTTGCTGAAAATAAATGCAGTTGACAGTGAGAGGCCATTTATTTTTTTGCTGAGTTGTTATATAGAATTTTTTTTTTTAAATCTAAGAATGTATGCTTTTATTAAACACATTATTTCTTCTTGCTTCTAATAATGAATTAATAATAATTTATTGGATTTGTATAGCGCTTTTCTACCATCTGAGGTACTCAAAGCGCTTTACATAGTATCGGGAAACTCACTTCATCCACCACCAATGTGTAGCACCCGCCTGGGTGATGCAGGGCGACCATTCCAGATAGCATATAGTTTGCAACAGCACAGGTTTGTATGAAAGGAGACAGGAGACAGGAGAAAGGAGACATGCAGCAGCATCATTCATTATGGATATAAATGTCAATGCAAAACAGATGAAACAAATTTAAAGGGACTGTTAGCTGTAATTTCAGAGTTTAATTTGACTGGATTAGCTTTTGTTTGCTGTTGTTTTAGAAAATCCTCATTACACTCTGGGGTAGGGATAGAACCCTCACCATTTTTTAGTAAAGGGTTCTTTAATCTCGTCCAAAGAACCAAAATGTTCTATATAGAACCCCAAAAAACACTTTTCTAAGAGTGTAGGTAATGCTCAGTCTTCTAACAGATGATGTTTACTGATGTAAAGAATCTCCACACAGTAGTGTCTATTCTGGGCTCCTTCATCCAGTGCTGTCATAACACATTAGACCACAACAGGACTTCATCACAACCACGCTACAGTGCTGCCACATCTTTCCTTCACATTACTTCCAATGTATTCCTTCCGTTCCTCACCGTGTCTCCTTTGCCTAAGGCAGCTAATAAAGCCACCGGAAGAGTAAAAATAAAACCAACAAAACAGAGCAAAAAATAAGTCTGGCTAGAAAGGGGTCATATGATATTTTAATTTCTCTCTGTTGCTTTACCCCATGTCCCTGACAGTCAGTCACAGCTTCCCTTCTTTCTGAATCTATTCTGCCATGTTACACAATAAGACATGCTCAATTCTGTTTGGGGTGTAGAAATGGCTTCCCTTGGTGTCTTAAGCTTCTTGTTGCACGTCAATACAGGCCTTGCTGTATCCCGGCTTGTTCTGATTGCGTTGTCTTGGGCTTTGATGTTGTTATTTCGAGCGATGGGGGGTGGGGGTGGGGGAGTGCTTTGTGATTGGCAGATGCTTTGTGATTGGCACAGAGAAGGAGACCCACGGTAGCTTGGTTGGTTGTTTGTTTAGCACTTCTGAAAAATGAGTCTCAGTTAAAAATAATCTCTCCCCGCCCACAACTGGCATTTCGTAGAGACATCCCTTTCCTGCGGTGACACAAACAGGTTGTAATTGGGGTAGGAGTCACGCGGGACTTTCCCAAAAGAAACATCATATTACACTTTAATACTGTACATACCCACAACTGGGAGGAGAAAAGAGGAAGAATGGAGGGAGATAAGCTGTTCACCGAAGTAGAACGTTGTCTATGCGTGTCTGTGTTCGTTCCAGTGAAGCACATGCAAAGACGCTTCTCTTCAGCAACTTTGCTCCGTTTCAGCCTACTGAGTCCACATTCAATTTAGAGGAAATTCAACTTCTTTCCAATCCCCACCTGAACTGAAAATAAGCTGACAGTGGAGGAAACCACCATGGTACTATATGCTAATGAATATTAGGTATTTTTTTCTCACAAACACCACTGGTTTCTTTGATCCCATTCCAACCTTCTCCAACATTTTCATGCCACAGGAGTCAAAAGAGACTTAATATTGACATCACAACTAACATCAATTTGATCACCAAGATCTATTTCCAGATGTCTAACATGTTGATTTAATTGACCCTCTTGTGTGTAAGGAGGTTAAAGGTTATGTTATGAGAACTATGCCTTTTTGTTTTTATCCCAGTGTGCCTGACTTCCTGTTGCGGTGATCTGCGGTTTCCCTAATTGACAGTTCAACATGCCGCGCACCTAGCGGTTGCTAAGTGCCCATTGAGACAGGAAGCTACATAGGCCACGGCTGTCTGCTCTACTAAAGCGTCTGTCTGTGAGATCCCAGAGAGAGAAGGATGGAAGAAGAGAGAGGGAGGGAAAGAAGGGCAGAGAGAGGGAGAGACACGGGAAAGAGGGGGAGAGAGAAAAGAAAAGAGATATTAGAGTTTGAGAGAGAAGAGAGATGGGCTGTGGGGAGAGGAGAGAGCGAGAGGGTGTCTGGAAGTACAGCCAGCATGACTCATAGGTCAGATTTGAATGAGAGAGATAGACAATTTATGTGTTTGCAGACATCTTTGGCTGTATGTGTGTATTTGTGCGTGTGCATGTGTGTGATTGCGCTTCTTGCAATATGTGAGAAATAAGAAAAACAGAACCACCTGATTTTTATCTCACTCCTAACCCCTGGTACCAAAACACCAGCGTCAGTTAGAAAGTGGGAATCATCATCTGTGGATGCCCAAGATGATCACTCTATAAAAATAAGTGATGGATATGACAGCAAGAAAACTCAAGGCTTCAAAATAATTATTTCCCATGAAATGTGGTTTCTGTTATTATACTGACCCAGCTAGCACATAACATTCTAAGAACCATATGTTTCTTAGAGCTTGGTGAGAGCATGGTTGTCCTATGGTTATTTTGCATACAACCTTCCCACAACTGTCTGGGAATGGTGCAGGATAGTGGCTTGGCTTTGGAACATTCTCAGCACATTTAAGGAACTTGTTTTTATGTAGATTCCACGTCACAATACATTAACTCATTTTTATTTCAATTTCATTACTTTAACAGAACATTTCCTAAAAGTAAAAGGTACAATTTCATTACAATTTTGGTAATGTTCTAGGAACATCCTCCAACTTGTTTGACATTGGAAATGTTCTCAAATAGTTCAGAGAATGTAAGACACAGCGTTCTTCTGTGGGAATTTCAGTACTTTAGCATAACGTTTCTTACAGGTTTCCTCATGGTTCAAGTCGTTTCTCAAATTGTTTTGATAACGTTAAGAAACTTCCCATATAAACCACAAGAAAACTTTAGTAATGCTCAGAAAACGTTCTAGGATGTGCATTTAAAATATACATTCCGTTCTCAGCATCAACAAAACTCTCTCTATTAGAGGTCGACCGATTAATCGGAATAGCCGATTAATTAGGGCCGATTTCAAGTTTTCATAACAATCGGTAATCGATATTTTTGGCCGCCGATTTTTTTGAAATATTTTTTAATTTTTTATATATATATATTCTTGAAATATTTTTTAACTAGGCAAGTCAGTTAAGAACACATTCTTATTTTCAATGACGGCCTAGGAACGGTGGGTTAACTGCGTTGTTCAGGGGCAGAACGACAGATTTTTACCTTGTCAGCTTGGGGATTCAATCTTGCAACCTTACGGTTAACTAGTCCAACGCTCTAACCAACTGCTTTACATTGCACTCCACGAGGAGCCTGCCTGTTACGCAAATGCAGTAAGAAGCCAAGGTAAGTTGCTAGCTAGCATTAAACTTATCTTATAAAAAACAATCAATCAATCATAATCACTAGTTAACTACACATGGTTGATGATATTACTAGTTTATCTAGCCTGTCCTGCGTTGCGTATAATCGATGCGGTGCGCATTCGCGAAAAAGGACTGTCGTTGCTCCAACGTGTACCTAACCCTAAACATCAATGTCTTTTTTTAAATCAATACACAAGTATATATTTATAAACCTGCATATTTAGTTAATATTGCCTGCTAACATGAATTTCTTTTAACTAGGGAAAATGTGTCACCTCTGCAACAGAGTCAGGGTATATGCAGCAGTTCGGGCCGCCTGGCTCGTTGCGAACTGTGTGAATACTATTTCTTCCTAACAAAGACAGCCAACTTCGCCAAACGGGGGATGATTTAACAAAAGCGCATTTGCGAAAAAAACTATCGTTGCATGACTGTACCTAACCATAAACATCAATGCCTTTCTTAAAATCAATACACAGAAGTATATATTTTTAAACCTGCATATTTAGCTAAAATAAATCCAGGTTAGCAGGCAATATTAACCAGGTGAAATTGTGTCAGTTCTCTTGCGTTCATTGCACACAGAGTCAGGGTATATGAAACAGTTTGGGCCGCCTGGCTTGTTGCGAACTAATTTGCCAGAACTTTACGCAATTATGACATAACATTGAAGGTTGTGCAATGTAACAGGAATATTTAGACTTAGGGATGCCACCCGTTAGATAAAATACGGAACGGTTCCGTATTTCACTGAAAAAATAAACGTTTTGTTTTCGAGATGATAGTTTCCGCATTCGACTATATTAATGACCAAAGGCTCGTATTTCTGTTTGTTTATTATATTATAATTAAGTCTATGATTTGATATTTGATAGAGCAGTCTGACTGAGCGTTGGTAGGCACCATCAGGCTCGTAAGCATTCATTCAAACAGCACTTTTGTGCGCTTTGCCAACAGCTCTTCGCAATTCTTCAAACATTGCACTGTTTATGACTTCAAGCCTATCAACTCCCGAGATTAGGCTGGTGTAACCGATGTGAAATGGCTAGCTAGTTAGCCGGGTGCGCGCTAATAGCGTTTCAAACGGCACTCGCTCTGAGACTTGGAGTAGTTGTTCCCCTTGCTCTGCATGGGTAACGCTGCTTCGAAGGTGGCTGTTGTCGATGTGTTCCTGGTTCGAGCCCAGGTAGGAGCGAGGAGAGGGACGGAAGCTATACTGTTACACTGGCAATACTAAAGTGCCTATCAGAACATCCAATAGTCAAAGGTATATGAAATACAAATCGTAAAGAGAGAAATAGTCCAATAATTCCTATATTAACTACAACATAAAACTTCTTACCTGGGAATATTGAAGACTCATGGTAAAAGGAACCACCAGCTTTCATATGTTCTCATGTTCTGAGCAAGGAACTTAAACGTTAGCTTTTTTACATGGCACATATTGCACTTTTACTTTCTTCTCCAACACTTTGTTTTTGAATTATTTAAACCAAATTGAACATGTTTCATTATTTATTTGAGGCTAAATTGATAGTATTTATGTATTATATTAAGTTAAAATAAGTGTTCATTCAGTATTGTTGTAATTGTCATTATTACAAATAAAATAAAAAAATCGGCCGATTAATCGTTATCGGCTTATTTTTGGTTCTCCAATAATCGGTATCGGTATCGGCATTGAACAAAAATCATAATCGGTTGACCTCTACTCTCTATCCTCTATCTTAGGGCTGCCCAACCCTCTTCCTGGAGATCTACACTCCTGTAGGTTTTCAGTCCAACCCTAATTTAGATATCTGATTCAGCTTGTTAAGGTTTTGTTGAGCAGCAAATCAAATCAAACTTTATTTGCCACATGGGCTGAATACAACAAGTGTAGACTTTACCGTGAAATGCTTACTTACAAGCCCTTAACCAACAGTGCAGTTCAAGAAGAAGAAAATATTTACCATGTAGGCTAAAATAAGAAGTAATTAGAATAATAATAATGAGGCTATATACAGGGGGCACCGGTACCGAGTCAGTGTGCAGGGGTACAGGCTAGTTGAGGTAATCTGTACATGTAGGTGGGGGCGAAGTGACTATGCATAGGTAACAAACAAACAGCGAGTAGCAGCAGTGTACAAGGGGGGTCAATGTAAATTTTACGGTGGCGATTTTTATGAATTGTTGAAGTCTAATGGCTTGGGGGTAGAAGCTGTTGAGGAGCCTTTTGGTCCTAGACTTGGTGCTCCGGTACCGCTTGCCGTGCGGTAGCAGAGAAAACAGTCTATAACTTTTGTGAGTGGAGTCTCTGACAATTCTATGGGCTTTACTCTGACACCGCCTATTATATAGGTCCTGAATGGCAGAAAGCTGGGTAGTTCGCACTACTCTCTGTAGCACCTTGCGGTCGTAGGCTGAGCAGTTGCCATACCAGGCGGTGATGCATTCGGTCAGGATGCTCTCGATGGTGCAGCTCTACAACCTTTTGAGTATATGGGGGCCCATGCCAAATCTTTTCAGTCTCCTGATGGGGAACAGGTTTTGTCATGCCCTCTTCACGACTGTCTTGGTATGTTTAGACCATGATAGTTCGTTGGTGATGTGGACACCAAGGAACTTAACTCTCGACCCGCTCCACTACAGCCTCATCGATGTTAATGGGGGCCTGTTCGTCCCGCCTTTTCCTGTAGTACACAATCAGCTCCTTTATCTTGCTCACATTGAGGGAGAGGTTGTTGTCCTGGCACCAAACTGCCAGTTCTCTGACCTCCACCCTATAGGTCATCTCATCCTTGTCGGTGATCAGGCCTACTACTGTTGTAACATCAGCAAACTTAATGATGGTGTTGGAGTCGTGATTGGCCACGCAGTCGTGGGTGGACAGGGAATACAGGAGGGGACTAAGTACACATCCCTGAAGGGCCCCAGTGTTAAGGATCAGCGTGGCAGACGTGTTGTTGCCTACTCTTACCACCTGGGGGCAGCCCGTCAGGAAGTCCAGGATCCAGTTGCAGAGGGAGGTGTTTAGTCCCAGAGTCCTTAGCTTAGTGATGAGCTTCATGGGCACTATGGTGTTGAACGCTGAGCTGTAGTCGATGAACAACATTCTCACATAGGTGTTCCTTTTGTCCAGGTGAGAAAGGGCGGTGTGGAGTGCGATTGAGATTGCGTCATCTGTGGATCTGTTGGGGCAGTATGCGACTTGGAGTGGGTCTAGGGTGTCCGGGAGGATGCTGTTGATGTGAGCCATGACCAGCCTTTCAATGCACTTCATTGCTACCGACGTGAGTGCCACGGGGCGGTAATCATTTAGGCAGGTTACCTTGGCTTCCTTGGGCACAGGGACTATGGTGGTCTGCTTGAAACATGTAGGTATTACAGACTCGGTCAGGTAGAGGTTGAAAATGTCAGTGAAGACACTTGACAGTTGGTCCGCGCATGCTTTGAGTACACGTCCTGGTACTCCAGAACAGCTGGTGCTCTCGTGCATGCTTCAGTGTTGCGTGCCTCGAAGCGAGCATAAAAGGCACTTAGCTGGATTTCTGAATTTCCATTTGTAGAACGTAATAGTTTTCAAGCCCTGCCACATCCGACGAGCATCAGAGACGGTATAGTAGGATTCAGTCTTAATCCTGTAGTGACGCTTTGCTTGTTTGATGGTTCGTCTGAGGGCATAGCGGGATTTCTTCTATGTGTCCGGATTAGTCTCCCGCTCCTTGAAAGCGACAGCTCTGGCCTTTAGCTCTATGCGGATGTTGCCTGTAATCCATGGCTTCTGGTTGGGATATGTACGTACAGTCACTGTGGGGACGACATCATCAATGCACTTATTGATGAAGCCGATAATTGAGGTGGTGTATTCCTCAATGCCATTGGATGAATCCCAGAACATTTTCCAGTCTGTGCTAGCAAAACAGTCCTGTAATGTAGCGTCCGTGTCATCTGACCACTTCCGTATTGAGCGAGTCACTGGTACTTCCTGCTTTAGTTTTTGCTTGTTAGCAGAAATCAGGAGGATAGAATTGTGGTCAGATTTGCCAAATGGAGGGCGAGGGAGAGCTTGGTATGCATCTCTGTGTGTCGAGTAAAGGTGGTCTAGGATTTTTTTCCCTGGTTGCACATGTGACATGCTGGTAAAATTTTGGTAAAACTGATTTATGTTTGCCTGCATTAAAGTCCCCGGCCACTAGGAGCGCCACTTCTGGGTGAGCATTTTCTTCTTTGCTTGTGGCCTTATAGCTTTGTGGTGGTAAATAGACGACTATGAATAATACAGATGAAAACTCTTGGTAGATAGTGTTGTCGACAGCTTATCATAAGGCACTCTACCTCAGGCGAGCAATACCTCGAGACTTTGAGGTATAGCTATTAGTAGAATCAGGTGTGTTATTCTACTATTAGTAGAATCAGGTGTGTTAAATTAGGGTTGGACTGAAAACCCACAGGACGGTAGATCTCCAGGAAGAGGGTTGGGCAGCCCTATATATCTTGTTAAGTGTGTTTAGGTGTGTTGGCTGTGCCCATTAATTGGCCACACCTAATCTTAATGACTGCTTGTTTCCTTTGAAATGGGGTATGTTTAAATAGACAAAAAATAATAGCTTTGTATGGACTAATTCCATGGATAGAAAATAGAAGATCATAGGTTTGTGTCACAGTAGAAATAAATGTGTTAATGCCTAAGGAAATGTATTGCCATGTTTTCTATCTGAGCTTTGAGTTTAAAAAAAACTTCACCCAAAAGAAGATAGCATTGTTAATTAAAGTCTAAATAAAAGTCGCCGAAGGTTTTAAGTAAGTTCTTCGAAAACATCCAAATAACCTATTATTTCCGTTCAGTGTTAATAAAACCTTTCAGGAAAACTTTCAGGGAACCATTGTAAAACGTTATCAGAATTTCCCTGCAACCTAAAAATGTAAGTTCCCAGAACAACCTACATTTTCACTTACATTCTCAGAAAGTTCTGTTTTACTGGTCAGGAAACATATGGCTTTGTTCCCAGAACCTATGCAAAAACAGATGTACAAACAACTTCCAAGGAACCAAATGTGCCAGCTGGGCAGGTGCAGACTGACTGTGTAGACAATACATTCTGCTCCCTGGGTGGCTGTGAACAAACAAGGCATGCTGGCTCTATCCTAGTGGCGTAGTGGAGTAGAAAATGGTCAAATAAATCCAGTACATTAACATGTTTAATTAATTTAACATGTTATTGGAAGCAGCTCATGATCTCCCTCGTCATTGAGTCCTCTTGCTCAGCTAAATCTATCTACATTCTGCATCTGATTTGTTGTGACTTTAACTACTTTAACCATTACAACAGACAGAAAAATACAAATCTTTTTGATAAACTGGCTTGGGCTTAGATAGAAGGCAGTTTATAAAACTGATGAGCCGTGTATCACCATAGAGCCTTCTCTTAAACAGGTATTTCCTGACAGGCTCAAGGCTTGCTGTAATGTCTTTTATCATTTCCTAGGGTAGAGGATCAAGGCAATTGTCTTCTGTCAACCAGGGTGTAATTTCCCCACGTCTCTGACCAACTGCCCGCGACAGCAAGACAAATTAGCCCATTTCCTGGATCATAGGAATCCACACAGCCCGGGGCCAGGGTCACGTCCCCTCCCATGTTTCTCTTTATCACCCAATGACTATAAGACACACGAAGGATAGGTGAAATATGCTTTGCCCCCTATTTATTTGTCCCTTTATCTCTCTCTCTCTGTCTCTCTCTAGTATACACATTCTCTCTCTCTCTCTCTCTCTCTCTCTCTGTCTTTTGGGCAGTGGTTGATTTGGAAAGTGTCAAAAGAACAGGATTATCTGAACTGGGTTAACAGAAGTATATTCAAAATTCTATTAGTAACAATCGAGAGCCACATCAAAACCCTGTATTTCCCTGTCATGCAGGCAGCTACAAACACACACACACACACACACACACACACACACACACACACACACACACACACACACACACTGACCTATGCACATCAACACACACATCACTTTACATCCGTCCACCACTTATCTCAACCTCACATCAACACATGCACACAAGTTCACACGTACACTCTGTCACACCTGCTGGTATTGAATCTCTTCTCTCATCTATTTGCTCTTTGTCACTTCCCCTGCAGAGAATGCCACTTGGCAATGGGGGGGGGGGGGGGGGGGGGGGGGGGGGGTTGTAACCATTGGTGGAAGTCGCTCCATTGGTGGATGGCCGCATCAGGAGCAGGTGATATGAAATGGCTTTCAATTGGCTTTTCACAGCTTATAGCACGGTGAGACATTGTGACATTGTTACCCCGGCAACAGGGATCTCAGTGCAGTGGAGACATGCAGGGAAGTCACATAACTCACGTTTTTTAATGTTTTAACCTTTATTTAACTAGGCAAGTCAGTTAAGAACAAATTCTTACTTACGATGAAAAACCACAAAACAAAATTGATCACTATCAACATTCAACAGCACAATGTAGAAAGACACACATAGATATAAATGTCACTGTTATAATCATCTGCCTTACCACTAATATAATAAATATATTTTACAAAAAATAAACGTGTACTTTGTTGTGAACGGTATAGAAAGCAGTATACAATATCAGAAACACAATTGTTGCTTTTTCTTCTCTATATGTCAATGGAGGAGAAGGTGAGGTAGAGTATTGGGAGAGAGGTGGAGAGGACCAACAACTAACAATGGAGCCGGTATTTATAGTTTATAACAATACCATAAGAATACACACAGATGATGCAATATGCTTTCCTGCCTCTGAAGGACATGTTTTTTGTATTTGACCTTTATTTTGACAGGGAGTCATGCTGAGACCTCTTTTACAGATTAGCCCTGTAACTACATACAGTGCATTTTACCAAATAGGGCTTCCTTCTGTGTACCACCCCTACCTTGACACAACACAACTGATTGGCTCAAATGCATTAAGGAAAGAAATTCCACAAATTAATTTAACAAATTAACAAGGCACACCTGTTCATTTAAATGCATTTAAATGCACTTCATGAAGCTGGTTAAGAGAATGCCAAGAATGTGCAAAGCTGTCATTAAGGCAAAGAGTGGCTACTTTGAAGAATCTAAAATCTAAAATATATTTTGATTTATTTAACACTTTTTTGGTTACTACATGATTTCTTATGTGTTATTTCGTAGTTTTGATGCATTCACTATTATTCTACAATGTAAAAAATACAATTAATAAAAACCTGGAATGAGTAGGTGTGTCCAAACTTTTGACTGGTACTGTATGTAAATGAGATATTTCTGTATTTCATTTTCAAGAAATGTGCTAACATTTCAAAAAATATGTTTTCACTTTGTCATAATTGGGTATTGTGTGTAGATGGATGAGCATTTTTTTATTTAATCAACTTCGAATTCAGGATGTAACACAACAAAATGTGCAATAACTCAAGAGAATGAATACTTTCTGAAGGCAATGTAGATATACACATGAATACACTAGAGAGTTTTGTAGATTATTCAAGAAGTACAGTGGCTTGCGAAAGTATTCGCCCCCCTTGGCATTTTTCCTATTTTGTTGCCTTAAGACCTGGAATTAAAATGGATTTTTGGGGTGTTTGTATCATTTGATTTACACAACATGCAACATTTTGAAGATGCAAAATATTTTTTATTGTGAAACAAACAAGAAATAAGACAAACTGAAAACGTAAGCGTGCATAACTATTCATCACCCCCAAAGTCAATACTTTGTAGAGCCATCTTTTGCAGCAATTACAGCTGCAAGTCTCTTGCGGTATGTCTCTATAAGCCTGGCACATCTAGCCACTGAGATTTTTGCCCATTCTTCAAGACAAAACTGCTCCAGCTCCTTCAAGTTGGATGGGTTCCGCTGGTGTACAGCAATCTTTAAGTCATACCACAGATTCCCAATTGGATTGAGGTCTGGGCTTTGACTAGGCCATTCCAAGACATTTAAATGTTTCCCCTTAAACCACTCGAGTGTTGCTTTAGCAGTATGCTTAGGGTTATTGTCCTGCTGGAAGGTGAACCTCTGTCCCAGTCTCAAATCTCTGGAAGACCGAAACAGGTTTCCCTCAAGAATTTCCCTGTATTTAGCGCCATCCATCATTCCTTCAATTCTGACCACTTTCCCTGTCCCTGCCGATGGAAAAACATCCCCACAGTGAAGCATGGTGGTGGCAGCATCATACTGTGGGGATGTTTTTCCATGGTGTACTTGGGGTGATGAGAGGTGTTGGGTTTGCGCCAGACATAGAATTTTTCCTTGACGGCCAAAAAGCTAAAATGACCAGAGTACCTTCTTCCACATGTTTGGGGAGTCTCCGACATGCCTTTTGGCAAACACCAAACATGTTTGCTTATTTTTTTGGGGCCACTCTTCCATAAAGCCCAGCTCTGTGGAGTGTACGGCTTAAAGTGGTTCTATGGACAGATACTCCAATCTCCGCTGTGGAGCTTTGCAGCTCCTTCAGGGTTATCTTTGGTCTCTTTGTTGCCTCTCTGATTAATGCCCTCCTTGCCTGGTCCATGAGTTTTGGTGGGCGGCCCTCTCTTGGCAGGTTTGTTTTGGTTCCATATTCTTTCCATTTTTTAAAATAATTGTTTTAATGGTGCTCTGTGGGATGTTCAAAGTTTCGGATATTTTTTTAGAACCCAACCCTGATCTGTACTTCTCCACAACTTTGTCCCTGACCTGTTTGGAGAGCTCCTTGGTCTTAATAGTGCCACTTGCTTAGTGGTGCCCCTTGCTTAGGGGTGTTGCAGATTCTGGGGCCTTTCTGAACAGGTGTATATATACTCAGATCATGTGACACTTAGATTGCACAAAGGTGGACTTTATTTAACTAATTATGTGACTTCTGAAGGTAATTGGTTGCACTAGATCTTATTTAGGGGCTTCATAGCAAAGGGGGTGAATACATATGCGGTTTCTAAGCCACTCCTCAGTAAAAAAAGGCACATGACAGCACGCTTGGAGGTTGCCAAAAGGCATCTAAAGACTCTCAGACCATGAGAAACAAGGTTCTCTGGTCTGATGAAAACAAGATTGAACTCTTTGGCCTGAATGCCAATTGTGACGTCTGGAGGAAACCTGGCACCATCGTTACGGTGAAGCATGGTGGTGGCAGCATCATCCTGTGGGGATGTTTTTCAGTGGCAGGGACTGGGAGACTAGTCAGGATCGAGGTAAAGATGAACGAAGCAAAGTACAGAGAGATCCTTGATGAAAACCAGCTCTAGTGTGCTCATGACCTCAGACTTGGCCAAAGGTTCACCTTCCAACAGGATAACGACCCTAAGCACACAGCCAAGACAACGCAGGAGTGGCTTCGGGACAAGCCTCTGAATGTCCTTGAGTGGTCCAGCAAGAGCCCAGACTTGAACCCGATCGAACATCGCTAGGGAGACCTGAAAATAGCTTTGCAGCAACGCTCCCCATCCAACCTGACAGAGCTTGAAAGGATCTGCAGAGAGGAATAGGAGAAACTCCCCAAATACAGGTGTGCCAAGCTTGTAGTGTCATACCCAAGAAGACTCAAGGCTCTAATCGCTGCCAAAGGTGCTTCAACAAAGTACTGAGTAAAGGGTTTGAATACTTTTGGAAATGTAATATTTCAGATTTGATTTGTAATAAATTTGCTATAAAACTTCTAAAAACCTGTTTTTGATTTGTCATTATGAGGTATTGTGTGTAGATTGAGGGGAAAAAACTATTTAATCAATTTTAGAATAAGGCTGTAATGTCACAAAATGTGGAAAAAGTCAAGGGGTCTGAATACTTTCCGAATGCACTGTATATACATCAGTACATTTCGAAAGGAAAACAGAGATACAAAATACAGTCATAGAAAATGAATCCATTCTTCAGGTTAACATGGCAGAAGTCTGTTCAAGAGTGCTTTATAAACAAAAAGAGTGATATGCATTGATCTACAAGACTTCAAAGAGGGCCCGCCTACTTTCTGATACAGAATGCAATGATGTGTACTAAACCTTTGCCCGTAATAAAGTGTATAGTGTGCTTTGACAAACTGTCCAATGGCTTCAATAGGCAGCTGCATTCATATAGACGTACTGCCATAATCTATAACAGGTATGAATGTTGACTGAATTATTTAGTTTTCTGCTATTTAATGAAAGGCAGTTCAATATATCAATCAGCAGCTGACATTTCAAGAGCAAGAGCAGACTTTACAAAAGACTCAACTGCACTTCCCAGAACAAAAAGTTCTGGGAAGTTTTGCTAAATGTTCTCATACCATTGTATTTACATGTGTGTATGTGTGTTCAGATATGTTTTATTTTTTTATGACGACTTTGTCTTGCTTCATTAAAGCCCCCTCCTTTCCTCGTCCTTCTATAAATACTCTGGCTAGGTGACTCATCATCCGCTCTACCAGTCCTCCTTCTCAACACTGTGTCAGTTCTCTCTCTCTCTTTCTCTCTTTCTACTTCTCTCTCTACCTCTCTCTCTACCTCTCTCTCTCTCTCTCTCTCTCTCTATCTCTCTCTCTCTTTCTCTCTTTCTACCTCTCTCTACCTCTCTCTGTCTCTCTCTCTCTCTCTACCTCTCTCTTTCTCTCTCTCTCTCTCTCCCTCTCTATTTATTAGTGGCTATGTGATTCCAAGACCCTCAGTTAGAGCATGACAGTGTCTGCCACACCTTCCCAATATCCAGACGTATGTGTTTGTGGTTATTGTTATTGTGATGTGGTTGTTGTTGTTGTGATGTGTTTGTGGTTATTGTTGTTGTGATGTGTTTGTGGTTATTGTTGTTGTGATGTGTTTGTGGTTATTGTTGTTGTGATGTGTTTGCTTCCTCCACTCGTTATGATGTTGCATCATGATATTTGTTCCTGGTCTTAAATGATAATGTGTTGATGATGAATAATATGGTATGCTGTTAAAGGGGCAGTTTTAAATGAATGATTATTGAAGAATAGAACTTAGAAATGCCTCATGATCTTAGTTCAACTGTCGTCCCCATCAGAATCAACCAAAAATAATTTTTTACTCCATTGCTTGTAAACAATGTAATTGTAAACAAACTGTATAGTTAACTTTTTTTAAAACTATAATCTTTATATTATGTATGGTCAGTCTTTGTATCGATAGCACTGCCTTACAGCGTGGTTATATTTCTCTAACCCTGTCCCTTAGCTTTTTACCAAAACAGTGGCGTGGTGCCCGTTTTATTGTTTGAACAGCAGATTTCCCCTTTAATGCTGGATGTGACTGTGTTTCTGGAAGTCTAATTAACTACACTATAATCATTCTTGTCATTGCATTTCCAAGATTTTCCTGGAAGTCAATGCCACTGCTGACTGCTAGATGACCCTTGTCTTCAAGTTGCTAAATTGATTGATCGGTATGTCCAATGGGATCAATAGCAAAACCTAGTTTGGACCAATATGCAGTATTTAAAGAGTTATACACCTGGAGTTACCACACTGCTGCTATTAACCAGATTTATCAGGCCTCTGGCACATTGGAGAGCTCAGTAGCATTTGGCTCAGTCAGACACCATGATGACAGGCAGCCTGCTGAAAGGCTCTACTGAGAGTAGAAAAGGGATGGAAAGTGGCCTTGGAGTCGAACAGTAACATTTACACAGGAAGCAATCATTTGTCAAGTAAAAGCAATAATGTCAACACCATAAGAAACACTCTTATGAAGATGAAATTGCCCTGCAGTGTCCATGACCACTGTCTGATCTGGTCATCATGACAACAGGTTGGTCCAGAGGGGTTTGTGGGTAATTACCCTGCATTGTGGCTCAGTTTGCTATTCGTTAGCAGGTATGTTCTATGAACCAATGAGGATGGTTAGTCTTTGACAACTATACTGTTTAAGAACTGTGTCTGAACAGTTTCCATCAGAACAATACTCATAAGGGCGCTGAGTTTTTTTTACTACTTAATCTCTCGTGGACAGATTGAAATTGTAAGTGACAACTTTTGCAAGAATTTTACTTCTGGGTATCCAAGATTACTTACTACTTGACTTGACTGAGAAAAACTCCAGTCCCTATCTAGTCTCAGGGCCCTATCTGTCATCCATGTTGTCATATGTTTGGGGGATAATATAAAGGGAGATTCCCTCCTCTGCTTTTCTCCAACTCTGCTGAATCGTCTCACCATTTCACCCTGACTAATTAACATGCTTGTTAGCTGCAGGGCCACGCAACACCTCCCACATCCTTAACGAAGCTTCAAGGAAACCCTAACTAACAAAGCCTCCACCAAGCTGTGTGCTTTAGCTCTGAAGCTCTCCCTCCACAGCTCTGATCCGCCCGCCTCATCTCTGGGAAGCTTTGTAGCTCACCGCTCGCCGACGCAGCATCTCACAGTGGGTGACAAACCTCCAGAGTCAATACGTAGGTTCTCAGTTGGAGAGACAAGTCACATTCACTGTGATATTAACAGAGATTAAATAGATGCTTCTGTAAATTACTTTGAAAGACTTTCTCTCCTTTCTAAAAGGTTATGTATGATAGGAGGGACATCTGTTCTCTCTACACAGTCAGAAATAAGACATTTAATGAACATGCTTCATCTATACAGTGCACACGAGGTTGGTGTAACCTTCATTGTGGAGGATGTGCTTGTGGTAATGGCTGGAGCGGAATTAGTAGAATGGTATCGAATACATCAAACACATGGTTTGATGCCATTCCATTCGCTTTGTTCCAGCCATTATTATGAGCTGTCCTCCCCTCAGCAGCTTCCACTGATACAGTGACCCCTTACCACAGTCCAACTATACAGTTGAAGTCGGAAGTTTACATACACTTCGGTTAGAGTCATTAAAACTCGTTTTTCAACCACTCCACAAATTTCTTGTTAACAAACTATAGTTTTGGCAAGTCGATTAGCACATCTACTTAATGCATGACACAAGTAATTTTTCCAACAATTGTTTACAGACAGATTATTTCACTTATAATTCACTGTATCACAATTCCAGTGGGTCAGAAGTTTACATAAACTAAGTTGACTGTACCTTTAAACAGCTTGGAAAATTCCAGAAAATGATGTCATGGCTTTAGAAGCTTCTGATACGCTAACTGACATCATTTGAGTCAATTGGAGGTATACCTGGGGCTGTATTTCAAGGCCTGCCTTCAAACTCAGTGCCTCTTTGCTTGACATCATGGGAAAATCAAAAGAAATCAGCCAAATTTGTAGACCTCCACAAGTCTGGTTCATCCTTGGGAGCAATTTCCAAATTCCTGAAGGTACCACGTTCATCTGTACAAATAATAGTACGCAATTATAAACACCATGGGACCACACAGCCGTCATACCGCTCAGGAAGGAGACGTGTTCATTAGAGATGAACGTACTTTGGTGCGAAAAGTGCAAATCAATCCCAAAACAACAGCAAAGGACCTTGTGAAGATGCTGGAGGAAACAGGTACAAAAGTATCTATAGCCACAGTAAAACGAGTCCTATATCGACATAACCTGAAAGGCCGCTCAGCAAGGAAGAAGCCACTGCTCCAAAACCGCCGTAAAAAGCCAGATTACGGTTTGCTGCTGCACATGGGGACAAAGATTGTACTTTTTGGAGAAATGTCCTCTGGTCTGATGAAACAAAAATATAACTTTTGGGGGGAGGCTTGCAAGCCGAAGAACACCATCCCAACCGTGAAGCACGGGGGTGGCAGCATCATGTTGTGAGGGTGCTTTGCTGTAGGAGGGACTGGTGCACTTCACAAAATAGATGGCATCATGAGGAGGAGAATTATGTGGATATATTGAAGCAACATCTCAAGACATCAGTCAG
This sequence comes from Salmo trutta, assembly GCF_901001165.1. Classification (NCBI taxonomy): domain Eukaryota; kingdom Metazoa; phylum Chordata; class Actinopteri; order Salmoniformes; family Salmonidae; genus Salmo; species Salmo trutta. Next base: position 74,473,670 of record NC_042969.1, read on the forward strand.
GAAGTTAAAGCTTGGTAGCAAATGGGTCTTCTAAATGGACAATGACCCCAAGCATACTCTCAAAGTTGTGGCAAAATGGCTTAAGGACAACAAAGCCAAGGTATTGGAGTGGCCATCACAAAGCCCTGACCTCAATCCTATAGAACATTTGTGGGCAGAACTGAAAAAGTGTGTGCAAGCAAGGAGGCCTACAATCCTGACTCAGTTACACCAGCTCTGTCAGGAGGAATGTGCCAAAATTCACCCAACTTATTGTGGGAAGCTTGTGGAATGCTACCTGAAAAGTTTGACCCAAGTTAAACAATTTAAAGGCAATGCTACCAAATACTAATTGAATATATGTAAACTTCTGACCCACTGGGAATGTGATGAAAGAAATAAAAGCTGAAATAAATCATTCTCTCTACTATTATTCTGTCACGACTGTTTGAAAGAGCGGACCAAGATGCAGCGTTTTCGTAGTTCCACGTTTTATTTAAATCAGTGAAACCGAATGCAACAATTAACACTTTAAGTAAATACAAAACAACAAACCGTGACGCTGGAGGAACATAAACCACACAAAGAACAATCACCCGCAAACACCTGTGGGACAAACCTAACTTAAATAGGACCTCCAATTAGAGACAACAACAACCTGCTGCCTCTAATTGGAGGTCATGCCAAACACCACCAACATAGAAATGCAAACCTAGAACCTGAACATAGACATACAAAACCCATACAAACACCCCCTGTCACGCCCTGACCTATTCTACCATAGAAAATAACACTCACTATGGTCAGGACGTGACATATTCTGACATTTCACATTCTTAAAATGAAGTGGTGATCCTAACTGACCTAAGACAAGGAATTGTTACTAGGATTACACGTCAGGAATTGTGAAAAACTGAGTTTAAATGTATTTGGCTAAGGTGTATGTAAACTTCCGACTTCAACTGTACATAGAGGAAGTAGGCTTACATCTGTTCAATTACCATAGGACATAGGTGGACACAGGTGGCCTTCAATTAGAGTTAATTTAGTCACAGGTGGCTAGCGTTTAGACTTCTTTACTATTCACTAGCTAACTGACTTCCCCTGTGTTGGGTGGCATTCCCTTTTTTACCAGCGACAACACAGACTGAAATGGAAGACGGCGCCGGAGCAGATGGTGGACGTTTTACGTATTCCTAACCGATTGTGCTTTTACGTTTTTTTGTGTTGTTTGTAACTTTTTTTTAAACGTATTTTGTACATAATGTTTCTGCTACCATCTCTTATGACCGAAAAATAACTTCTGGACATCAGAACAGCGATTACTCACCACGAACTGGCCAAAGCTTTTTTTTCTTTAACGGGTCTGACGAGCCCGACGAGAACGAGATACTGCTTTCGCTGGAACAGGCCCAAATCCCTGTCATTTGCGTGAAGAGACGACGGCGAAAAAGAGAATGGAGGTCGGGCTGCCTTCTGTGAATTCGTAGGCGATCGAATAAACCCCCCTTGCCTTGCGTTCTTCTAACTAACGTACAATCATTGGAAATTAAAATTGATGACCTACGAGGAAGATTAAACTACCAACGGGACAATCAAAACTGTAATATCTTACGCTTCACGGAGTCGTGGCTGAACGACGACATTATCAACATACAGCCGGCTGGTTATACGCTGTATCGGCAGGATAGAACTGCGGCGTCTGGTAATGCATATATGTAAACAACAGCTGGTAAACAATATCAAAGGAAGTCTCTAGGTTTTTCTCGCCTGAAGTAGAATATCTCACGATAAGCTGTAGACCACATGATCTACCTAGAGAGTTTTCATCTGTATTTTTCGTAGCTGTCTACATACCACCACAGACCGATGCTGGCACTAAGACCACACTCAATGAGCTGTATTCCGCCATAAGCAAACAGGAAAATGCTCATCCAGAGGCAGCGCTCCTAGTGGCCGGGGACTTTAATGCAGGGAAACTTAAATCTGTTTTACCAAATTTCTATCTATGTGCAACTAGAGGGAGAAAACTCTAGACTACCTTTACTCCACAGACAGAGACGCGTACAAATCTCTCCCTCGCACTCCATTTGGCAAATCTGACCATAATTCTATCCTCCTGATTCCTGCTTAAAAGCTAAAATTAAAGCAGGAAGCACCAGTCACTCGGTCAATAAAAAAGTGGTCAGATGAAGCAGATGCTAAGCTACAGGACTGTTTTGCTAGCACAGACTGAAATATGTTCCCGGATTCTTCCGGTGGCATTGAGGAGTACACCACATCAGTCATTGGCTTCATCAATAAGTGCATTCGATGATGTCGTCCCCACAGTGAATGTACGTACATACCCCAACCAGAAGCCACTGCCTTCTGCCTAGGTCGCCATATAAATGCTCATTAGAAAAAGGGTGAGATTGGCTCCTCTGTTGTTTGTTGACACGACTGCTACCTATTTGAATGTAATGCAAATGTGATTTATTCACAAACCTCAATTCATGACCATTAGCGTACTGGTTATTTCAGTTTTTAAACCACATCTTCTCCAGCTCTGGCAACAAAAAGTCCTTTGGTCCTCAGTAGCAGAAATACAGCCTATGTCTGTGTTCTCGCAGTTTCTGAGGGGTTCATTTCATATTGCTGATTATACAACAAAACAGGACTATTGTTTTGATTCATGTATGATTTCCCTATTTCCAAGCCCTGGCTAACCACCCTTGATGATTACAGTAATATATTTAGCGGCCTTGGCAAGACTGCCAGCATCTTCAAGGGAAAAAGCTGAAAGATCATGAACCACATTTGCTTTTAAAAAGGCAGAGAGAAAAGAGCAAACATCAAATACTCCTCCCTCTCTGGCCCGATGCTGAAGACCAATCACTATTAATGATGGAAGAATTACTGAATGATTACTCTCACTGGTCTTTCCGCTGTAAGGAAAGTAAAAGCAATCACATTGATTTAATGATGTACAGTATTTACCTTCTGCCGGATCAATATACTCTGATGGAGGGGACTCTGTGTTACCGTAAAATAATTAACCACAATAACAGTCAACAAATGTATTGGTCAATGATGGAAAAAACTGTGACTCACAACATCTGAGAGTGTGTCAATAGTTTGACTCATAATTGCAAGATGAAAAAGTTCACATTTTAGACAGTTTGGGAGAAAGATATTGAGTGACTAAAAGAACAACAGACAGAGAAAGAAGGTGAAAGGACACAGAATTAGTGACTCATTTAGACTTCATTCATTGTGTACAGTATATGTGGGGCAGAGTGCAGGACGCAGGAGGACGCAAGCAGGACTCATCCTCCTCAGCTCCCACTGACGGAGGATGCTATTTAGACACATCCTGTTGTATTATGCTGCTACGCATTGTCTCTCTCTCTCTCTCTCTGTTACTCTCTCTCAATCTCTCTCTCTCTCACTCACTCACACTCACTCTCTCTCTCATACTCTTTCTCTCTCTCTCTCTCTTGCTCGCCCTGTGTGTCACTCTCTCCATTTCTCTCTCCCTCCCTATCGCTCATCTTTCTCCATCTCTCTATTGTTTCAGTCTCTTTCTGTCTCATTCTTTCCATTTCACACACTGCAGCTTCTACACTGAACAAAAATATAAACACAACATAAACAAAAATGTTGTACACAAATTTGTTTACGTCCCTGTTAGTGAGCATTTCTCCTTAGCCAAGATAATCCATCCACCTGACAGGTGTGGAATATCAATAAGATAATTAAACAACATCATCATTACACAGGTGCACCTTGTGCTGGGAACAAAAAAAGGGCCACTCTAAAATGTGCAGTTTTGTCACACAACACAATGCTACAGATGTCTCAAGTTTTGAGGAAGTGCGCAATTGGCATACTGACTGTAAGAATGTCCAGCAGAGCTGTTGTCAGGTAATTCAATGTTCATTTCTCTACCATAAGCCGTCGTTTTAGGGAATTTGGCAGTACGTCCAACCGGCCTCAAAACCGCAGACCACATGCATGGCGTTGTGTGGGCGAGCGGTTTGCTGATGTCAATGGTGGCGGTGGGGTTATGGTATGGGCAGCATAAGCTACGGAAAACTAACACAATTGCATTTTATCTATGGAAAGTTGAATGCAGATAGATAACATGATGAGATCCTGAGGCCCATTGTCATGCCATTCATACACCACCATTACCTCATGTTTCAGCATGATAATGCACGGCCCTACACTACCGTTCAACAGTTTGGGGTCACTTAAGAAAAGCACATTTTTGTCCATTACAATAACATCAAATTGATCCAAAATTGTCATCTTGCTCAAATTTCTGATCAATTTGATGTTATTTTAATGGACAATAAATGTGCTTTTCTTTCAAAAACAAGGACATTTCTAAGTGACACCAAACTTTTTAACGGTGGAGTATGTAGCAAGGATCTGTACACAATTCCTGAAAGCTGAAAATGTCCCAGTTCTTCCATGGCCTGCATACTCACCAGACGTTACCCATAGATCCTGTTTGGGATGCTCTGTGTATGACAGCCTGTTCCAGTTCCCGCCAATATCCAGCAACTTCACAGCCTTTGAAGAGGAATGGGACAACATTCCACAGGCCACAATCAACATCCTGATCACCTCTATGCGAAGGAGATACAGTGTGTCGCGCTGCATGAGGCAAATGGTGGTCACACCAGATAATGACTGGTTTTCTGATCCACACCCCTAACTTTTTTTTAAAGGTATCTGTGACCAACAGATGCATATCTGTATTCCTAGTCATGTGAAATCCATAGATTAAGGCCGAATGAATTTATTTCAATTGACTGATTTCCTTATATGAACTGTAACTCTGTAAAATCGTTGAAATTGTTGCATGTTGCAGTAATATTTCTGTTCAGTACATAAAATGATCTAGAAGCAGTGAGCGTGGTAAACTATATTTTTGCTCAGTATAGTTCCACCTTGATGTCCGGCTCTTTCTTTCACCAACCCTATCTCTCTGGTTGGCCCTTATTAAAAAGACATGAGCCCAACCATCCCTACAGCTGTAGTTCCACTTTATGGTGCACACTGATTTGTCTACACTGTCAATCATTTGTGGAATAGCATGAAGTAGATACTAGCATTAATCCTGCCTCAACTTCCTTGTGTATAATGTATGAATTGTACCCGAAATTGAACTATTTCACATTAATAATTCAGTTACGTTTAAGGTACTCAGGAAATAGAATTTAGTATGCCTCAACTTGCTTTTGTGATTTGTATCTATGTCAACTTAACCTGAGAGAGATAGAGAGAGAGAGAGAGAGAGAGAGAGTGAGAGAGCGAGGGAGAGAGAGAGATAAAGAAAAAGAGAGATAAAGAAAGAGAGAGAAATAGAGAGGACGGGAGAAAACTCGTGACCACATACACATACACACAGAGCTTATTGCATGAGAAAGATAAGACTCCTTATTGAGGCCTAAGACCCAGACAGGGGCCATTACATTCTAAATAGCATCATAAAATACATTCCTTTTCTTTCATGCTATTGTTCTACATAACTTTGGTTTGGCATGTTGTCAATGGAGTGAGTTGTGAGCATTATGGCCTGCAGCTGGGCTGATATGGTAAAGTGGGTGGGTGGGTGGTAGCCTGGGAGGGGGATGGGCAGTAGTAACGTTATTGTCATAGCAATGAGGAGAAATCTCATCATACCCTGAGCTCATTTCTCAGGATTACTATCAGATGAGAAGGTCTCCAGTGGGTGGGATGTTTTGGGCTGATCTTACTGCATGATGACTTGTCAGATACAGGTTGCAGTTCCAATCTCCGAGCCGACTAGGTGGAAAATTAGCCGATGCCCCTTATTAACCCCGATTGCTCCTCTAAGTGGCTCTAGATAAGAGTCTGCTTAATGAAAGAAATGTAAATAAGTAAAAATCAATAATCGCTAACTGCCTGAAAAAATTGGTTCTAATTATATCAATTAGTATGTCAACACTTCAGAACAAGACAATTCAAGGACAGGATGGGGGTGGCAGGTAGTTTAGTGGTTGGGCCAGTAACCAAAAGGGCACTGGTTTGAATCCCTGAGCCAACTAGGTGAAAAATCTGTCAATGTGCACTTGAACAAGGCACTTAACCCAATTGCTCCTGTAAGCCACTCTGGATAATAGCTGCTAAATGACTAACATGTAAATTATGATTCTACTGAAATCACTAGTGTGCCTCAGGAACAGGTAGTGTAAAACTACTGCAGCACTGCCCCCTTCTGGAGAAAAACTAGATATTGCAACCTCCCTTTGATTTAAAAAAGAGAGGATCAACTTTTTTCAACATAAAAACATTTATTTCCCTAGAAGAGTTGAGAAGAACCATATCTCTTAAAACCTGTTGGGGATAGGGGGCAGTATTTGAACGGCCGGATAAAAAATGTACCCGATTTAATCTGGTTACTACTCCTGCCCAGTAGAATATGCATATAATTGTTTGATTTGGATAGAAAACACCCTAAAGTTTCTAAAACTGTTTGAATGGTGTCTGTGAGTATAACAGAACTCATTTGGCAGGCCAAAACCTGAGAAGATTCCAAACAGGAAGCGCTCTCTCTGACCATTTCATGGCCTTCTTGATCATCTCTAACAAAAACAGGGGATCTCTGGCATGACGTGACATTTTCTAACGCTCCCATAGGCTCTCAGAAGGCGCCAGAAAGCTGAATCGTGGCTTTGCAGGCCCTGGCTGAAAAACCTTAGCGCATTTTGATAGTGGTCGATCTGAGGACAAAGGGATGGGGTGCGCGTGCCCGAGTCGACTCCATGTTTACTTTCTCTCTCTTTGAACGAAAACCACCACTCCCGGTCGGAATATTATCGCTTTTTTACGAGAAAAATGGCATAAAAATTGATTTTAAACAGCGGTTGACATGCTTCGAAGTACGGTAATGGAATATTTAGAATTCTTTTGTCACGAAACGCGTCGGGCGCATGACCCTTATTTACCCTTCGGATAGTGTCTTGAACGCACGAACAAAACGCCGCTATTTGGATATAACTATGGATTATTTGGGACCAAACCAACATTTGTTATTGAAGTAGAAGTCCTGGGAGTGCATTCTGACGAAGAACACCAAAGGTAATCAAGCTTTTCTAATAGTAAATCAGAGTTTGGTGAGTACCACACTTGGTTGGTGTCAAAATAGCTAGCCTGTGATGGCTGGGCTATCTACTTAGAATATTGCAAAATGTGCTTTCACCGAAAACCTATTTTAAAATCGGACATAGCGAGTGCATAAAGGAGTTCTGTATCTATAATTCTTAAAATAATTGTTATGTTTTTTGTGAACGTTTATCGTGAGTAATTTAGTAAATTCACCGGAAGTGTTCGGTGGGAATGCTAGTCACATGCTAGTCACATGCTAATGTAAAAAGCTGTTTTTTGATATAAATATGAACTTGATTGAACAAAACATGCATGCATTGTATAACATAATGTCCTAGGAGTGTCATCTGATGAAGATCATCAAAGGTTAGTGCTGCATTTAGCTGTGGTTTGGGTTTATGTGACATTATATGCTAGCTTGAAAAATGGGTGTCTGATTATTTCTGGCTGGGTACTCTGCTGACATAATCTAATGTTTTGCTTTCGTTGTAAAGCCTTTTTGAAATCGGACAGTGTGGTTAGATTAACGAGAGTCTTGTCTTTAAAATGCTGTAAAATAGTCATATGTTTGAGAAATTGAAGTAATAGCATTTCTAAGGTATTTGAATAACGCGCCACGGGATTCCACTGGCTGTTGAGTAGGTCCCACCTAGCCCATAGAGGTTAAACAGAGCATAGTTTTTTATCTTCAATTTACACAACAACCCCAAGTAAACCTACATAGACATGAACACTGCACAGTGAAATCATTAGGCTACATCTTAAGAGGGTTTCGTTACAGAAAATATATTTCAAGTGGGTTCCAGGTACGTTTCAATGCTCAGAACCGGACGGTTAAAGAGCACTTGTTCCATATGTCGAGCTAAACTTTCTTTACCAGTCAGTCATTCATTTCTCCACTTATTTCCTATATGACGTAGAGGGATTGAAAGTCTACAGTTTTGTTGCGTTTATTTCCAGTATCATCATCTGTTCTGAGCGTCACAGTTCCTCTCGGAGTATCTGTATCTCGGCGAAGTCGTCGAGAGAGCTGCACTTCAGGGTCTCGTCCGGTCCCTCCGCCGTCCCGCTGTCCGACTCCTCCTCGATGGCGAGGCGCACGTCGGCGGAGGAGCACAGTGAACTGACGCTGCTTTGCTCAATAGAGCACAGGGCGCAGGCCAGAGGGGAGCTCAGGACCCTTCCTTCATAGAGGCCCTGGCTCCTCGCGGAGAAGGGAAGCGACACCTGGAAGGAGGGCATGGTGATGCTGTGCTTCTTTTGCCGCGCGCCCCATTCCCGCTGCTCCTCTTCGTGCACCAGACGCGTAAAAACATTCGACCTTCTCTTCTCCCGCCTTTTGGAGCGAACGTAGCCCAGCATTATACCAACGAGGAAGACCCCATAAAAGGAGATTACTATGAAAATGTACACGTATGCGTTGCCGTTGCTTTTGTCAGTTTGGGACGCGTCATTAGCCCTCTGCAGGTGAAGAACTTGGGGCGTTGTAAAGTTGTCTGACTTCTCCATCCTCAGTGGAGTTTATGAAGGAAGTTTCCTTGAAAAACAGAAACATTACAGAGGTTAGGATCTTGATTCTTTGCCCAGACTTTTACGCACATCTTTACGCACACTCACGCACACATTTAAGCACACCATTCCTCAATTGCAGGCTATACGAATTATTGTATTAATCGTATAAAAGTATGCCTATTTAGCCAAATACATTTTTTATTAGACAAAACTTAGTGAACAATGGCTTAAGCCTATTGTTACTAATGATATACTACTTATCCAACTTACCGAGCAACAGAGCTGTGGGACATGTGGGCCCAGCTGTATGATCCGTGTCCTCGTGTGTGTGTACGCCTCTCGAATTTAATAACAGGATATGCAAGCGCATGGGAATATTTATATAGCGATTTTGGGATGTCTATAATCACGTGGACTATGTGGTCGAGAGGCAAGTTTTGGCCCAGTGTCACATTTAGAGTCGACACAGCCCAGACATAAATGTGACAAACAATGGTTATCCGATTTTCGAACGCTATGTTCCAATTCTGTCAAGTTACTAAAGTGACTTTTCCTTTTCTGATAAAATATATTTAACAGCTGTTTATTGAATTGATCCAAAATAATTTTCCATCGACGCATTCGTGTGAGTTAATGGGTGTGCGATGCTTCAACTCTAGGACACCAATCCTGTTAAAATTGCACATCCCAATATTGCGATATTTCCCAGGTGTTGAAATCCGGTTCATTTTCAGTTCTGAAAGAAATTTAAAATACTTTTTGGTCATTGATTGAATGGCAAAATTTCAACTGCACATACATTGTCATTAAAGTTCAACATTATATCACAACATTCCTTTTTTAATCTATTTAATATTGGAAAAGGAACCAACTGAAGACTGCAATATATAATATTTATAATTGCTATTATCTGTCACAGGAACATCAGCTAATGCCAATGCCTTACACCTTGCAACAATGATGTTTAAAGTATTATTACCTACACAATAAGCCAACGGAAGACTTCAACTACAATAACATTCTCAGTAACGGTTACAGAAATATGTATTTATCTTTCTATGATTGTGATCTGTTGTTTATCTATTTTAGTTGAATGCTCTGACTGTAAGTTGCTTTGGATAAAAGCGTCTGCTGAATGGCTAAAATGCAAATGTAAAATAAAACAAAGCATGCTGGGTATTATGCTAATGAGCTAACAAGTAAACATTTCGTCCCGGACCAAATCTGAACCATGTTCTGGCCAAATCCATGTTCTGGCCAAATCTGAACCAAACATAGATTTGATTGTTTCAGATTTGGTCTGGTCTGGACAAAAATCAACGTCAATGGATGTTGAAATCTAGGCCGACCGAGACCACACCCACCCACACCCACACCCAAGAAGACATCTGGTCCGGACAGGACCAGAAAAAGACGTCCAATGGACGTCGATCTGTGCTTAGTGGACTATTACTACACATTCACCTACAGGTTAAATGTTCTTATACACCTCTGCTGATTTCAGCGATCACTGCCTCATTACCTGCATCCGTAATGGGTCTGCGGTCAAACGACCACCCCTCATCACTGTCAAACGCTCCCTAAAACACTTCAGCGAGCAGGCCTTTCTAATCGACCTGGCCCGGGTATCCTGGAAGGATATTGACCTCATCCCGTCAGAAGAGGATGCCTGGTTATTCTTTAAAAGTGCCTTCCTCACCATCTTAAATAAGCATGCCCCATTCAAAAAATGTAGAACCAGGAACAGATATAGCCCTTGGTTCTCTCCAGACCGGACTGCCCTTGACCAGCACAAAAACATCCTGTGTCGTTCTGCATTAGCATCGAATAGCCCCCGTGATATGCAACTTTTCAGGGAAGTTAGGAACAAATATACACAGTCAGTTAGGAAAGCTAAGGCTAGCTTTTTCAAGCAGAAATTTGCATCCTGTAGCACAAACTCAAAAAGTTCTGGGACACTGTAAAGTCCATTGAGAATAAGAGCACCTCCTCCCAGCTGCCCACTGCACTGAGGCTAGGAAACACTGTCACCACCGATAAATCCACTATAATTGAGAATTTCAATAAGCATTTTTCAACGTCTGGCCATGCTTTCCACCTGGCTACCCCTACCCCGATCAACAGCCCTCCACCCCCTACAGCAACTCGCCCAAGCCTCCCCCATTTCTCCTTCACCAAAATCCAGATAGCTGATGTTCTGAAAGAGCTACAAAATCTGGACCCCTACAAATCAGCCAGGCTAGAAAATCTGGACCGTCTTTCTAAAATTTCTGCCGAAATTGTTGCAACCCCTATTACTAACCTGTTCAACCTCTCTTTCGTATCGTCTGAGATTCCCATAGATTGGAAAGCTGCCGCGGTCATCCCCCTCTTCAAAGGGGGAGACACTCTAGACCCAAAGTGCTACAGACCTATATCTATCCTACCCTGCCTTTCTAAGGTCTTCGAAAGCCAAGTTATCAAACAGATTACCGACCATTTCGCATCCCACCGTACCTTCTCTGCTATGCAATCTGGTTTCAGAGCTGGTCATGGGTGCACCTCAGCCACGCTCAAGGTCCTAAACGATATCATAACCGCCATTGATAAGAGACATTACTGTGCAGCCGTATTCATCGACCTGGCTAAGGCTTTCGACTCTGTCAATCACCACATTCTTATTGGCAAACTCAACAGCCTTGGTTTCTCAAATGATTGCCTCGCCTGGTTCACCAACTACTTCTCTGATAGAGTTCAGTGTGTCAAATCGGAGGGCCTGTTGTCCGGACCTCTGGCAGTCTCTATGGGGGTGCCACAGGGTTCAATTCTCGGGCCGACTCTCTTCTCTGTATACATCAATGATGTCGCTCTTGCGGCTGGTGATTCTTTGATCCACCTCTATGCAGACGACACCATTCTGTATACTTCTGGCCCTTCTTTGGACACTGTGTTAACTAACCTCCAGACGAGCTTCAATGCCATACAACACTCCTTCCGTGGCCTCCAACTGCTCTTAAACGCAAGTAAAACTAAATGCATGCTCTTCAACTGATCGCTGCCCGCACCTGCCCGCCCGTCCAGCATCACTACTCTGGACGGTTCTGACTTAGAATATGTGGACTACAAATACCTAGGTGTCTGGTTAGACTGTAAACTCTCCTTCCAGACTCACATTAAACATCTCCAATCCAAAATTAAATCTAGAATCGGCTTCCTATTTCTCAACACCGCATCCTTCACTCATGCTGCCAAACACACCCTCGTAAAACTGACCATCCTACCGATCCTCGACTTTGGCGATGTTATTTACAAAATAGCCTCCAACACTCTACTCAACAAATTGGATGCAGTCTATCACAGTGCCATCCGTTTTGTCACCAAAGCCCCATATACTACCCACCACTGCGACCTGTATGCCCTCGTTGGCTGGCCCTCGCTTCATACTCGTTGCCAAACCCACTGGCTCCAGGTCATCTACAAGTCTCTGCTAGGTAAAGCCCCGCTTTATCTCAGCTCACTGGTCACCATAGCAGCACCCACCCGTAGCACGCACTCCAGCAGGTATATTTCACAAGTCACCCCCAAAGCCAATTCATCCTTTGTCCGCCTCTCCGTCCAGTTCTCTGCTGCCAATGACTGGAACGAACTGCAAGAATCACTGAAGCTGGAGACTCGTATCTTCCTCACTAGCTTTAAGCACCAGCTGTCAGAGCAGCTCACAGATCACTGCACCTGTACATAGCCCATCTGTAAATAGCCCATCCAACAACCTCATCCCCATACTGTATTTATTTATCTTGCTCCTTTGCACCCCAGTATCTCTACTTGCACATTCATCTTCTGCACATTATACCATTCCAGTGTTTAATTGCTATATTGTAATTACTTCACCACCATGGCCTATTTATTGCCTTACCTCCTTTACCCTACCTCATTTGCACATGAAGTATATAGACTTTTTCTACTGTGTTATTGACTGTATGTTTGTTTATTCCATGTGTAACTCTGTGTTGTTGTATGTGTCGAACTGCTTTGCTTTATCTTGGCCAGGTCGCAGTTGCAAATGAGAACTTAACTAGCCTACCTGGTTAAATAAAGGTGAAATAAAAATAAAAATAAATTATTACAGATAATTAAACAGAGTTTAAAACCACTTAAGCAACAAATTATCTCGGATAGTGCTAACGGGAGGGGTTTGGAAATTTGAGCCTCAAATAAGTAGGCTATGACGAATGACGATGGTGGGCACAGTTGTTTAGTTTGATTAGCCTGGTCCCTTTTGAGCTTATTGGATAAATTAAGTTAAAAGAGTTTATTCTAGCTTACAGTTCAAACAGAACTTTCTCATGCAATCATCATCATCATCATAACCACCTAACGGTACGTCACCAATCACTGCTTTATAATGGCTCTAATTGTAATGGACGACAAAATGGACATCAGATTTTTAAGACAGCCTAATTTCTCAATTTGCACTCAAATAACTCAGGACAGCACTGATAGACCAAACACAATCTTTATTTACTTCTTCATTTAATAATTTCCAAGGCAAATTACATATAAATACAATTGATGCACTTATGTTACAAGGCAGATTCCCCAGACAAGTAGGGAGGAGTTCCAAAACGGGTCTATATTATAAAGCTTCAATAGATTTAAAATAGGCTATACATAATTCCTTCTCCCCTCATATACGGTATGTACAGTATACAGGAAAACATCAGAAAGGCATGTTATTCTGGGTGACAGTAACACATACTGTCAAGAAACCATATCTTTCATTACTGTGTACAGCATTGTTATTCAAATATTGCCTATGCATAGTTATCCACCTGAAATCACAAGAAAAGGCAACAGGTGTCATGTGTGGAATGGTGTTCTACAGAGGAATGTTTGTACCATTTAGGAAAGCTTTAGGCTATCTTTTGCTGTGATGTATCACATACAACAACATACAAGGAATGGCCTTTTCAAGGGTGAGAACACAGCATGCAATGCACACGCGCGCGCACACACACACACACACACACACACACACACACACACACACACACACACACACACACACACACACACACACAAATAAATGCTGAAGCTGTGCTCTTAATGCTCTTAACTAAATTCTCAAAATTCTTAACTGTTGTACGGAAGTGTTTTGTGTGCATCTCTTCTTGCCATCGGCCATCGGTCAAGTAATCCCACCTTAGTTTGGTCCAAATATTATCATATGGCATACTGTGTACTTCAAGCATGACAGTGGTTCTAGAACGACAGCTCTTACATTAGCAAGTGAATGTGTGGTTAATGTACGTGCACACCTATAACAGAGTACAAATATGTTTTCTACCACTGAAAGAAATTGGTATTCTCAAATCTACATCTTTCTTGCAAACATTATAATTTTATGACAAGAGTATTATTAATTGGCATTATCATAAATAATAATAATAATATTAATGATAGAAATGGCAAGTGAAGAGTTCTGAAATATATACAGTACCAGTCAAAAGTTTGGGCACACCTACTCATTCAAAAGTTTTTCTTTATTTGACTATTTTCTACATTGTAGAATAATAGTGAAGACATCAAAACTATGAAATAACACATATGGAATCATGTAGTAACCAAAAAACTATTAAACAAATGAAAGTATATTTTATATTTGAGATTCTTCAAAGTAGCCACCCTTTGCCTTGATGACAGCTTTGCACACTCTTGGCATTCTCTCAACCAGCTTCATGAGGTAGTCACCTGGAATACATTTCAATTAACAGGTGTGCCTTGTTAAAAGTTAATTTGTGGAATTTCTTTCCTTCTTAATGTGTTTGAGCCAATCAGTTGTGTTGTGACAAGGTAGGGTTGGTATAGAGAAGATAGCCCTATTTGGTAAAAGACCAAGTCCATATTATGGCAAGAACAGCTCAAATAAGTAAAGAAAAATGACAGTCCATCACTGCTTTAAGACATGAAGGTCAGTCAATCAGGAAAATGTAAAGAACTTTGAAAGTTTCTTCAAGTGCAGTTGCAAAAACCATCAAGTACTATGATGAAACTGGCTCTCATGTGGACCCCCACAGGAAAGGAAGACCCAGAGTTACCTCTGCTGCAGAGGATACGTTCATTAGAGTTACCAGCCTCAGATTGCAGCCCAAATAAATGCTTCACAGAGTTCAAGTAACAGACACATCTCAACATCAACTGTTCAGAGAAGACTGCGTGGATCGGGCCTTCGTGGTCGAATTGCTACAAAGAAACCACTACTTAAGGGCACCAGTAAGAAGAAGAGGCTTGCTTGGGCCAATAAACACAAGCAATGGACATTAGACCGGTGGAAATCCGTCCTTTGGTCTGATGAGTCCAAACTTGAGATTTTTGGTTCCAACCGCCGTGTCTTTGTTAGATGCAGAGTAGGTGAACGGATGATCTCTGCATGTGTGGTTCCCACCGTGAAGCATGGAGGAGGAGGTGTGATGGTGTGGGGGTGCTTTGATGGTGACACTGTCAGTGATTTATTTAGAATTCAAGGCACATTTAACCAACATGGCTATCACAGCATTACACCATCCCATCTGGAGCGATACACCATCCCATCTGGTTTGTGTTTAGTGGGACCATCAGTTGTTTTTCAACAGGACAATGACCCAACACACTTCCAGGCTGTGTAAGGGCTATTTGACCAAGAAGGAGAGTGATGGAGTGCTGCATCAGATGACCTGGCCTACACAATCACCCGACCTCAACCCAATTGAAATGGTTTGAGATGAGATGGACCACAGAGTGAAGGAAAAGCAGCCAACAAGTGCTCAGCATATGTGGGAACTCCTTCAAGACTGTTGGAAAAGCATTCCAAGAGAATTCCAAGAGTGTGCAAAGCTGTCATCATGGCAAAGGGTGGCTACTTTGAATAATCTAAATTCTAAAATATATTTTTTATTTGTTTAACACTTTTTTGGTTACTACATGATTCCATATGTGTTATTTCATTGTTTTGATGTCTTCACTATTGTTCAACAATCTAGAATATAATAAAAATAAAGAAAAATCCTTGAATGAGTCAGTGTGTCCAAACTTTTGAGTGGTACTGTATATTTACCTCAAAATGTTCTGTTTTTCTTCTGGCGGAAGAGACTCATCATTTCACTGCCCTAGCCGCAAATTTCCCAAATAATAAAGTCATTATCTTATCTTAGTCTCTCTGAACCTCCTGTTGACTTCATGCTTGTAGGATTGGATGGGCAAATATAAATCATAGTACTCAAGCCTCACTAAGCAGAAAAAACAGCATCAACCTAAACACAACAAAAATAAACACTGACAGCTAGTTTCTTCCTGTCCTGCAGGAAGTAAGACTAGTCTCCGGGCAGAACTAGGTTCTGAAATAAACAATAGAATAAGCAGTGAAAAAAACTGGGTTCAGGAATAGGGCTGAGAATTAGCCAGTGAGCAGCCATGGATTTGGAACTTGGACAGAGAATTAGCCAATGAGGACTCTATACTAATGTGAACAGAATCACGGAATTAAAGGAGAAAAACAAATAATCAAACAACAGCTGTTAACCTAAATGTTAATGGTACTTGCTCTCTACAGGCTCTCATGGCTTAGCATTCCTGACGCCCTCAGACACAAGGGCATTGGGGTTAAAACGGAAAGTTTTCCAACCAACCTGAGTTTGTGCTTCAATAACGGTCGACAACACTCAGACAGACATGAGCTCAACAGAAAGCATGACCTACCTGTCCTGTCTCATAACTCACATCTGGAAAATCATCTCCAAAGAGTGCAAGAAGTAGAATGAACATGGAGATACTGTTTGAGGGTGTTCCAACAACACTCCTTACTTACTCTCCCCTAACTAATCCTTCTCTCCAACAGTCTTCAGGGCTAGGCTATTGTCTATTGATTCACATTTTTAAGCAAAGCCATTTTATCGAATAAAGGGGCAGTGGAGGGGAAATATTGCAACAACACAGCCTCCTCTCTTTGATATGTCTATTTCTCTCCCTCTATCTCTCTCAATCTGTCTATCTCTCTCTGTCTATCTTTTTTGGTCTCAGGAGAACAAAGTAGATTCAAGTAATTTGAGTGCTTCTGGTGGCTCGTCCAGGATGGGGGTCGGGGGTCAGGTGGGGATAAGAGGGTGGAGCTAGGAGCTGAGCGGCTTCAGGCAGATGCTGGCTCTGTGCTTGGAGAGGTTCTGGTCTGGTCCTACTTCCCGCCGTACATTCTCTCGATGTCGTCCTGGTACTTGCTCTTCAGCTGCTGGCGTTTGAGCTTGAAGGCTTCGGTCACCAGGCCCGTCTCGGGGGTCCAGGGGTCGGGGCTCAGACGGATCTTACGGGGGATCTCAAACCGCTCCAGCTGGGCTGCACAGACAGACAAGAAGAGATGAAACCAAAGCAACCACCAAAAGGAATGGATGACAAAAGTAGAGCTTCAACCTGACTCACTATAACCTGTATCTACTACTACTACTACTACCATCTATCTATAACTTCCCTCTCCTCTCTCGCCAAGGTCTGATGACCTTTGACCTCTCACCTGATAGGGCGGCCTCGGTGATGACCTGCAGGACCACCTCCTCCATGGCAGCGTTGTCACACAGCTCCTCCCACGAGCCCCGGATAAGATACTGCTCCGCCAGCAAAAGCAGATGCTTCTGATTGGGCACCACAAAGCCAATCACGTACATCTCATTGCTGAAGAGAGATAACGGTTAAGAAGACACCGCCATGTCTCTGTTTTTTTTTACATAGACTGATTCACACACACACAGTTTTTCATAGCTATCCTCGTGGGGACCAACAATTGATTCCCATCCAAAATCCTATTTTCCCTAACCATAAATCTAACCCTAACCTTAACGCTTAACCTAACCATAACCCTAACCTTAACCCCAAACCTGTAACCCCTAACCCTAAAACTATACCTAACTCCTAACCCTAACCCTAATTGTAACCCTAACCCTAACCCCTAAGCCTAAAATAACATTTTTCCTCGTGGGGTGCGGAAAAATGTCCCCACTTGTCAGAATTTTCCTTGTTTTACTATCCTTGTGAGGACTTCTGGTACCCACAATGCACAGGAGGTTGATGGCATCTTAATTGGGTAGGAAGGGCTCGTGGTAATGGCTGGAGCAGAATAGGTGCAATGAAATCAAATACATCTAACATTCCAGCCATTATTATGAGCTGTCCTCCCCTCAGCAGCCTCCACTGATACAGGGATTGTCAAACAAAAACACAGACTCGCGCAAGCACACGCACACACCTGTTGGCGTAGGCACAGATGTTGTCTATAAGGGGGCAGTTCTTCAGCATGGCCTCCACCTTCCCCAGAGACACATACTCTCCTGCCTGGAGCTTAACCAAGTCCTTCTTACGATCTGTAGACACAGGGACACACTGAGGAGAACTTGCGGAGAAACAGCACATTTTCCACTGCACTGCAATTCTTTACAGACAGATGTAGACAGCAGAGAGCCGTAGGATTTCTGTCAGTCTAAAGTAAACATGGCTTAAGAGGAATTCGCAGAAGTGAGGTGGAATTAGGAAACAGTTGTTCTTGGGAGCTGCCCTGCTAGACTGATAGATGGTCTTGAAGAAGGGATTCAGTGGTTTTGGGATGATGTTGATGTGGTGTGCTGGCGTAGGCAGTATCAAGGAGTTTTCTTTACATACTACTGTACATGTCCATCAGAGGAGGCTGGTGGGAGGAGCTATAGGATGACGGGCTCATTGTTGTGGCTGTAATGCATTCAGTGAAGTGGCACCAAACACATCAAACACATGGAAACAATGTTTGACTCTGCTCCATTGATTCCATTTCAACCATTCAATGAGCCCGTCATCCTACAGCTCCTCCCACCAGCCTCCTTTGATGGACATGCCCAAATGTAAATGCTTATCTTAGCAGATATGAACTTGGGTGCATAACCATGGTTAAAGGGGACACTGAGAATTAAGCCACTCATAAGAGGTGTTAGCCCTGCTCCTCACCAATGATCTTGAGGCATCCATCAGGATGGACCTCTCCTATGTCTCCCGTACAGAACCAGCGCTGGCCGTTTTCATCCACAAAGAAGTCCTGGTTCTTGGCCTCGTTCTTGTAGTAACCCATGGTAACGTTGGGCCCGCCAATCAGAATCTCACCTCGTGGGGTGGGTGTGTCTGTGATGTGGTAGCCACCTGGAGGACAGAGCAGTAACAAGGCAATGTGGCAAAGAAATTAACTTTATGTCCTGAATACAAAGCATTATGTTTGGGGCAAATCCAACACAACACATCCCTGAGTACCATTCTTCATATTTTCAAGCATGGTAGTGGCTGCATCATGTCTTGGGTATGCTTGTGACTTTTTTAGGATAAAAAGAAATGTAATAGAGCTAAGCACAGGCAAAATCCTAGAGGAAAACCTGGTTCAGTCTGCTTTTCACCAGATGCTGGGAGACAAATTCACTTTATTTTTTATCATTTTACCCCTGTCATGACTGTCCTGATCGGGTCAGGGTACAGGAGACCACCACCCTACAGATTATCTCTCAAACCCCCAACAGAGGAGGAGAGATCTAGGGGTCTGAAGATGTGGGGGTTTTATGACACCTCACGCCCATAATAAACCTTAGGCCACAGAGAAATTCCTTTGTCCTAACAATGGAGAACTGGCCTCAGAACATTAAACATGCAATAAAGGGACTTTGGAACAATGGTTTCCGTCAGCCACAATGGTGGTCATGACGAGAGGTGGAATATTAAAATGTATGTAACTTTTGTATTGTTTTTAAAGGTTAACCTCTACGGGCTAGGGGGCAGCATTGAGAATTTTGGAAAAAACTATGTGCCCATTTTTAACTGCCTCCTACACCTACCCAGTAACTGGAATATGCATATACTTATTATATATGGATAGAAAACACCCTAAAGTTTCTAAAATTGTTTGAATGGTGTCTGTGAGTATAACAGAACTCATTTCGCAGGCAAAACCCTGAGACAGATTCTGACAGGAAGTGCATACCTGATGTGTTGAATTGACTTTGAGCCTATGCCATTGAAAAACAAAGGGGCTGAGGAATATTTTGGCACTTCCTATTGCTTCCACAAGATGTCACCAGCCTTTACAAAGTGTTTTGAGTCTTCTACAGTGAGATCTGACCGAATAAGAGCCATGGAACGTGATGGCCCATTAGACACCTGGCGCGCGAGTTGATGGTGGGTACTCTCATTCCGAAACGTTTTAAAAGAGAACCCAATGGTCCGCCTTGAATTTTATTCATGTTCTGGTTAAAAAAGGCCCTAATGATTTATGCGATACAACGTTTGACATGTTTGAACGAACGGAAATATATTTTTTCCGTTCGTGATGTGAAGTGAAGTCCGGCTGGCTTAGATCATGTGCTAACAACACGGAGGTTTTGGGACATAAATGATGAGCTTTTTTTAACAAAACTACATTCGTTATGGACCTGGGATTCTTTGGAAGTGACATCTGATGAAGCGAATCAAAGGTAATGGATTATTTACATAGTATTTTCGATTTTAGATCTCTCCAACATGGCGGTTAGTCTGTATCGCAATGCATATTTTTCTGGGCGCAGTGCTCAGATTATTGCAAAGTGTGATTTCCCAGTAAGGTTAATTTTAAATCTGGCAAGTCCATTGCGTTCAAGAGATGTAAATCTATAATTCTTTGAATGACAATATAATATTTACCAATGTTTTCTAATATTAATTAATTATTTTGTTGTGATGACTTGACTGCCGGTATTGGAGGGAAACGATTTCCTGAACATCAACGCCATAGTAAAACACTGTTTTAGATATAAATATGAACTTGATAGAACTAAAAATGCATGCATTGTCTAACATAATGTCCTAGGAGTGTCATCTGATGGAGATTGTAAAAGGTTAGTGCATAATTTTAGCTGATTTTATGGTTTTGGTGACGCCTGTCTTTGAATTGACAATACACTACACACAGCTATTGTCAATGTACTCTCCTAACATAACCTAACTTTATGCTTTCGCCGTAAAACCTTTTTGAAATCGGAAAACGTGGTTAGATTAAGGAGATGTTTATCTTTCAAAGGGTGCCAGATAGTTGTATTTTTGAAAAACTTGAATTTTGACATTTATTTGGTTTCAAATTTGCCGCTCTTGAAATGCACCTGCTGTTGATAGGGTGCGCCACAGGTGGCATGCTAACGTCCCACATAGCCCAAAGAAGTTAAGAGATGACGTTATTATGAAAACATTGTACCTTTAAGAGTTTTCCCAGTATATGCCTGATGTTTATACATTGTACGTTGTGTGGAAAATATCCAAATCAAACAGAATGTTTTGGTAAAGATGAAATGTGAAGTTAGTGTCTAAAATTGGATTTTTAGTCAAATCTAGGCCTTGCCCCTTTACTTGGTCCGCCCAGAGAATTGCCCTAAAGGCGGTTACACCCACTTCTGACCCGAGGGTATAAGACAGGAGAGTGAAGACTTAACATAGGAGACTAATTGACCCCAAGCTGCAGCGAAGGTCTAACAAAGTCGACGAACCCCAAAACGAAACACAAGGTTGAAGACAAAGAAATCTTTTTCTACACGAGCTACGGACGAGTAGCTGTGTCTAAGCGGGTGAATTCAAGCCGAACCACCCAGTCTCCACTCTCCATCAAATCGTGGTATCTTCACCGTTCGAGTCCGACGTTGTGAGCTCTGAGCTACAGAGCTGTCTGTCCTCAGAAGACCGCGAGGGATCAGACCACTAAGCCAAGAAGGACACTGACATCGTGAGGACAACCAGAGAGTTGCGCCGGAGAAGTGCGTCATTGAGAAGCCTAAAGGACCCACGCGGAGCTTCCCACCTGAGACCTCCAACACGTAATTACATCATTATATTCTCACCCATAAGAGCGGCAGTTCGGGGCAAGGCTAGGTTTTAAATAAGCATAGCTGACAAATGAACCCAAATGTATATTTCTCTCGTGTACTTCCTTTGTTTCTCTCTCTTTTAAATCCCCATTTTGGGTAACACGCGCCATAGTGTGTTGGCCCGTTATACTAAGTCCTAATCAATAGCTAGACTGTGTTTTGTGTATGTGTATTTTTATCATCATTTTAGCTTGCTAGTAAATAAATAATCAACTAAGATTGGTGTGGTAAATTCATTGGTGAAGCCCGGGTCCGTGCAGATTCCCGGATTATGCGACGTTCAAAATGAGACTGTAGAGAAAATTGATTAATTTAGCGACTGTTGTAAAATCGATATTCTGATATCCTTTGAGTTAATTTGGGAAATAGAAACTCAATCAAAACAATGTTCCCATGGTGCCCCAGGTTAATGAGTTAATAATTGCTTGATTCATTGCTTAATTCATTTAATCACGCAATTATAAACCGTTAATCATTCGATGAGCAACAGTCGCCACATTAACTAATACAACGTCACGACATATGGCGCCCCGTGTGAGGCGTCTAAGATAGGACTAGGCCGCACTGTTGTGTTATTCCATATCAATTGTGTAGCAAGATATATACATTCCATTAATAGCTATAGGCAGGACTAGTGCGGGAGAGAAGTGTGTGTGTGTGTGTCGTTCCATTTCACCCAGATACTGGTCGGGAGAGAACGACCCCTGTTGTATATCTGACCAAAGCCAGTGTGAAGGGGGGTCTACTGAATGCTACCAGCTAGGGCATATGTACCAGCCGATGCAGGCATTCTGAGAAATAATACTAGTTGGGCCTAACGTAGTGTTATTTCTGTCGATCGCTTTCAGGAGTGATCTGACTCGGTCATAAGTAATTCCTAGAGCAGAGGACATATGAGCCAGCCATTACGGAAATTAGAGTAGATATATTCGTTTGACCGAAGCGAAGTTATTATCTCTCTACCTCTCGCGTTTGGTAACGGGAAGAGGTTAAGGGTTGAACGTGAGACGTCACCAAGTAAACCTGTTCCCTTGTTGGAGGGAACATCCCTTGTGCGGCGAGGGGGGAAACCCCGCGCAAGGAAAGCTAAGCATTGCGCCAGATGCTAAGCTAACAAAGGGGAGCAGTCATTTTTGTTTTCCTCTTTGTTCATAGTGAATTCCCGCGTTAGGCGGGAATCCTGTGAGATCTCAGCTTGGGCTATCCGTAACCTCTGGCGAAGAAACGGCAGCATTTTTCGTGAAATAAGTCAGGTTACGCTGTAGGATATCAAACCAGTCTTAACTGATTAGATATCATTGTCTTGTTCAATTTTATACATACATTAAATTGATACACTACCTGTCCAGGTTGGTTATGGGAATAATACACACACGAATGTGCCATAACCAATGAGACATGGTTAAACTGTTCCATGTTAACTTAGATATAGCAACTATTTCAGGTTAATTAAAGCTAATTCCTTTAGCCTATACGGGGTTGACTAATCATTCAAATTGATTAATAGATTAAAGCTGTTTTACCAGCTTAATGGTGTTTAGGTAGACTTTTTAACAGTATTGTAAAATTCTATTTTCACTGGTACCCTGTCGATTTTAGCTTGTGTTAACAGTGACCTCCGGTGTTGAAGAATCACCAGTAATTATTTTTAAATCATTCAGGTTATGCTGTACGATATCTAACCAGTCTCAACTGATTGAATATCATTGTCTCGTTCAATTTAATATACATTAAATTGCTACACTACCTGTCCAGGTTGGTTATTGGAATAATACGCAAACTAATGTGTTCTAACCAATGAGACATAGTTAAACTTTTCAATGTTAACTTAGATATAGCAACTACTTCAGGTTAATTAAAGCTAATTCCTTTAGCCTATACGGGGTTGACTAATCATTCAAATTGATTAATAGATTAAGCTGTTTTACCAGCTTAATGGTGTTTAGGTAGACATTTTAACAGTATTGTAAAATTCTATTTTCACTGGTACCCTGTCGATTTTAGCTTGTGTTAACAGTGACCTCCGGTGGTGAAGAATCACCAGTAATTATTTTTAAATAATTCAGGTTATGCTGTACGATATCTAACCAGTCTCAACTGATTGGATATCATTGTCTCGTTCAATTTAATATACATTAAATTGCTACACTACCTGTCCAGGTTGGTTATTGGAATAATACGCAAACTAATGTGTTCTAACCAATGAGACATAGTTAAACTTTTTAACGTTAACTTAGAGATAGCAACTCTTTCAGGTGAATTAAAATTAAAATTCCCAAATAGCCTATACAGGTTAGATTTATCATTAAAATCGATTTAATCAATTAAACCTGTTTTGGCAAGTTCAGTAATAACCAACTCACATTACTGACCCAGTCTTGATGATTCATTGACGTTTACAAACTGAGTTAAATCGTGTTTGCAGCCTCCAACTAAAACCCCAAACATTACGTAAATTGAAATAACTGACAATCATAATAATGAGCAATCCATCTAATCAGTGGACCTTCACCCACGGAAAGATTGATCGCGGACCTCAGCAACGATGCAAATCCTAACTATGACATTGCGACAGACGCTCTTCAAAATAGACCATCAGGCGGAGGCCTTGTGAAGGTTCTCTCCAGTTTAGCCCTCAACTATGCCCACCAGCAGAGATGGACAGTGCACCAGTACCTCAGTGCCCAGCAGAGGCACGAGCAGGAAGCTGGGGAGTTCAAGGTACAGGTGGAGAGAACCAGGGAGCTGGCATCGAAAGCCGAAAAAGATAAGCTACTGCTAGCTGAGGAACTGTGTGTGAGAACAGATAAATTGGAAGATCTGTCTAACACCTATAACAAAGAACGCGAACAAACTCTTGACCAAGTCCGTATTCTAAAAGAACAACTCGGTTTAGCCAAAACTAAATACGATAAAGTCCACGCGAAACTAGAAGAATCGGACGAGCTAGCTAGAAAACGGGGCGAGCAAATTGATGCCCTACAAGCGGTTGTGAATGAAACCACTCAAAGCAATAATGCTCTATTCCAAAAGCTGCAGACCAAAGACGATCAGTTAATGAACACAATGACCAAGTTGGAGGACAAAACAGCAGAACTCATTGAAGTCGCTGATTTAATGAAGGATGAGAAAGACCAGGTGAGAAAGTTGGAAAATGTGACCTCTAAACAAAAGGAGGACATCGCATCACTGGATCTCTCACTCCACACTCGCGACCTCTCCCTGCAAACCATGACAGATAAGTATGAGGCCGAGCGAAGCAAGGGCGACACCTACGTGTCGAAAATAAACACCCTCAACTCCCAGGTGGACTCTGCGATGCAGCATAACACCACCCTTAGGTATCATCTGGAGGAACTCCAGAACAGTCACGCGCTATCGCGGGACAACCAAACCAAGCAACCTAGCTCACATCCGGAGCTAAGAGAATGAGGGAATGTAGATGACAGGAGATTTCAGCCTCTTTCTCTTGGCCATTCGGCCCACAGTGAATTGGGGCCTCCTCGCCAACACAACCACAACTTGACTTTTCCTCTTGGCCTCTCGGCCCACAATTCTCCACGGGAGAGTGCAGATGCTCCCCGCGCACTTGGCGGATATCGCCTTGACAAAATCGTCAAAAACTTCCGCCTCTTCGACCCCGTTCCGGGAAAGCCAAATGACACTGAGACATTCTTAGCAGACATAGAGGACGCCTTGGATGGCGTCCTCTATGACATTCCGTGCAAACCACTTCAATTTCAGCTTGGCAACAAGACCAGCCAGTTTGCAGAAGTGGCTGGCGTGCTGATCACCCTGCAAACAGCGGTGAAACACGAATTGGCAGAACTGGCGATCTGCACCGACTCAAACTACGCGAGACTCACCTTCTTATGCCACTTGCCGTTTTGGAAACAAAAGCACATGACTACTTCAAGTGGTAAAGAGGTGAAAAACAAAGAGCTCATTCTAGCTTGTGATGACCTCATCACCAAACACGACATACAGGTGTATTGGAAGAAAGTCAAGGGACACTCCAAATCACCTGGTCGTGACAAACTTGGCAACGACCATGCTGACAGCATGGCGAAATCTGGTGCAATTCACGGCACCCCTTGGGTGTTTGCTACTCGAGACGAAAAACCCACTGAGGAAGCTATGGTGTCTGCGGTAACGCGTAGCCATGTAGCACCACGGAAAACGTCGTCGCACAAACATAATGTGTTGCTAGCGCATTCATTCATGAATGGCGACCTGGTAGCAATGCAACACCAAGATGAGTCCCTTGCCACTTTGATGGCATTCCTGTCGGATCCTGTCAACCAACCAGTGTCCGAACTGGCTTTGGCAGGTTCACACGACTTGCGTTCGCTGTACTAAACAGCACCTCACACTTGTAGATGACCTATTGGTGTATGTTTCAGAAACAGACACCGTGCGAAGGTGGGTGGTTCCTAAAACACAGAGGGGGATAATGATAGCTCATGCCCACGACGAGCCATGTGGAGGCCATAGGGGGTCAAGGCTACATGTGAAACATTGCGACAGGTGGCCCACTGGCCTCACATGGAACAAGACGTGGCACGATACGTGAGGGGGTGTCTAGTTTGCTGCCAGTTTCAACCCACCAAGCCACTTCACAGAGCACCCCTGCAACGCAAGGGTGTGTCTTACCCCTGGAGCTCGATCCAGATCGACTGGGTCGGCCCAGTTGCCAGGTCTGCCAGAGGCAACAAGTACCTCCTCACAGTGACTTGCGCATTCACAAAGTGGGTGGAGTGCCTGCCGGCGACCAATGACACAGCGGAAACCACTGCCGTTCTTTTGCTAAACCACGTTTTCAGTCGTTTCGGCCTGCCAGGAGAAACCGTGGACAGCGACAGAGGAACCCATTTTTCAGCAGCTGTAATGACCGAACTGTGGAAGCTCCTGGGAGTCAAAGCTAAACTCCACATTCGCGTACCACCCTAGGAGGTCGGGGGTGGGGGTGGGGGGGGGGGGGGGGGGGGGGTAGAAAGGAGCACCAATCAATTGTCAGAATCTTGAGGAAATATGTGGCAGCCAACCACAAAGATTGGGACCTCAACTCCCATTGGTACTGATGCAATCAGAGCCACACGCAACAGGTCTACGGGAATGACACCCTTTGAGATGATGACGGGCCGGCAAATGACCCTTCCACTGCATCTCCTGTACCAACCGGGAGATGTCGCCGCAGCCACCGCCTACATGGCTCATCAATACGTGACCGACTTGCGGAACCATCTCCAGACTACCTTTGCGTACGCTCAAGGACAATTGGAAAGAAGTGCAGAAGGTGACAAGACCTATTACGACAAAAAAGCCTCACACCAGGTGTTCGAGGTCGGAGATAAGGTGTGGTACTACATATACACCAAACCCGCGGGCGTCGCAACAAAGTTCCTGCCCCACTGGACGGGGCCACACAAGATTGTGGTGAAGCTATCACCTGTAGCTTACCAGATCAAAATCAGCAAAGGTCGACAAAACGCCACATTAAAGTGGGTCCACCGGAACCAAATCAAGTTGTACACTCCCCCCATGGGAATAGAAGGGGTGCTAGCCAGCACCGAATAGATAAAAACCCTAGCAAAAAAACAGAAGTACTAAGAAAATTCTTAAGTACCCTCAGCTGATCCCTTCCAGGAGACCAGTACGTTGCACCTAATATCTTTTATTCTCTTCCCAGCTACCAGATATACATCTGTTGTCACTAGTGATATCGTCCTGCGCTGTACTGATTAAAAAAATAAGAAAAACAGAAAAATAGTTGTCAAAACAATTTTTGTTTACGAATACAAATAACTGAAATAATCCAACAATCTCTGATTATGCGTTTCTGTAGGATGGAGTTCCTTTGGATGATCCTGACACTCTGCGCCCTGGTCAAAACCAACCCAGCAGACGTAATCACGAACGGACCCCCTACGGGAATCGTTCTCCGCGACGATCCAGGACTCCTCATAACTAACTGCAGAGTACACACGCAGAGGGTATATGTCCGCCTAGATGCAGAGAATGTGTACCGCCAACACATTCCACCTGCGGCGCATTTGAGTTGGGCCGGGGCTGACTGGACCAGCCAGGCAATTAAGCACGCCCAGCTAGACACTGCCCATATGTTGGCCCAACTCCAAAAGTTCACAGTAACCCAGTCAGAACTAGCTGAGCCCAGGCGAGAAAAAACGATTCGTCGGGGCGCTACTGTCGATAGGGGCAGCCGTAGGGTCACTATTTGCCCTAGGTACCACTGCCGTCAACGCAGTCAGTCTAGCCACAGTCAAGAGGAATGTTAGGGAGATTACTGAAGAGATGCCACTTATCCAGCAGCAGATGAAGGCACAGGCCCTTAGGTTGCAACATGTGGGAAAGTCTCTCCAGGACACTATTCTGGTGGTCAACACACACGCTACTCTCCTGAACAAAACTATCCTGTCTGTAGGAAAGCTAGCAGAGGTCATGAACCATGACTATGCCCATGTCCAATTGGTTCGATTGTTACTGGAGGATTTTCTCCGTGAAGTTAGCTCTTCGATGGACCACTTGGCCATGAATAGAATCCCCTCATATCTAGTGCCCCTCTCAATGGTGCACGACATATTGACCTCAGCTACTTCAACCACACTAAGGCCGTTACAATCACATTTGGCCTATAGTCTGGGGTCGGCCATCCCAATACACGTTGATGTTGATCGTAATGAAGTGGGTTTTCTACTGACGCTGCCGGTTGTTGAACTGGAGAATATCTATAGATTGAAAACGGTTCTCAATGTAGGATTTTGGCGCGACAGTACCCACGTAAAGATTGCCACGCCCCCAGTTGTAGCTTACCAGGAAAACAACCCAGATTTCTATCTCACCCCTAACCTGCTAATGTGTACTCTAACCAAAGATGTCCACTACCTTTGTCCTAGCAAACCATTTGTCAGGGATAACACTGAGCGTCTTTGTGGTATTAAAGCTATCACCAGCGAAGAACGCTGTAGAGCCAAACTAACAGCCAGGGATGGGGCCACCACCACACAAGTGGAGGTGGTAGGGAACCGATGGTTGGTCAACACACCGTTCGCGTCCGCCACTATGACTTACGAACGCCATGACTCCATCACCCAATTGAACATCCCCAACCAGACTGTTTTTGTTACGGTACCAGAGGGGGCGATTATTCACGTAGACGACCTCGCTCTATACCACCTTCCCGACGACCGGATAGACACAGAGATTGAAATGCCGGACGCTTTTGCTAAACGTTCCCTTGAGTTACCACAAGCCATTCAATACCAAATCCAGTACGAGGGACCCATGACTGTTGATCTTAGCGTACTGGATGAGGCACTGTTAGTCGACCCGACTGACTACAGACCAAAAGATTGGTCTGTCGCCCGCTCTTGGACGGTGCCGGACAGTACCCTGACTGTTACCATGATCCTTGGTCTCATTTCCCTTGGCGTGTGCACCTACTACGTACACAGGCGCACACGTGCAATGGAAGACCAAATGAGGTCTTATACTAGGATCACCCGTGGGACGGAAGCGATCCCAATTTTTGGAAAGTTGGCAATGGATCCGGAAACCCTCTTACAGGGCCCAGTCCCAGCCTCCTCTCCCGAACTCGCTAGGTCAGCCCAGTAATGTCCCTAATGTAAGCTTTGGCCTTCAGGGGCCAAGTTTTTCCAAGTGCCTTAACTACCCACCTGCAAGTAGGATCACCCTAGACATGACATTAGAGACAATGCCATGATAGAGCTATTTAGCCAATACCTTGGACATATATAGAACATAGTCCATATTAGATGATTAAGGTGTGGTAGACATATTTTGTATTCTTTTATGTTTTTATTCCAATTTTTCGTTTCATTACCTTTGACACTTAGGAAGCCTTAGAGCCAAGACGCCGCTCGTTTGGGGAGGAAATGTAATGATGTATTGCCTGAGTGTTGTGCGTTATTAACGTCTGCCAAGTTACTGCCTAGGTCCACTAACCGGGATAACCGGACGACGGGCCGGAACACAGAGCCACTGCCAGACCTCCTAGGTCCATTCTGGTGGTGATCCACAGCTTGCGGAAAGCCTACCAGGGTGAACCACCAAAGGGGGGGGGGGGGGCTGCTCTGATGATCCACAGACCAGGACATCCGATGGTCATTCTTATGGTGGGTTGCAACATGCAGAATCATTCCAAGTTGAACCTACCAGAGGGGGACTGTCATGACTGTCCTGATCGGGTCAGGGTACAGGAGACCACCACCCTACAGATTATCTCTCAAACCCCCAAAAGAGGAGGAGAGATCTAGGGGTCTGAAGATGTGGGGGTTTTATGACACCTCACGCCCATAATAAACCTTAGGCCACAGAGAAATTCCTTTGTCCTAACAATGGAGAACTGGCCTCAGAACATTAAACATGCAATAAAGGGACTTTGGAACAATGGTTTCCGTCAGCCACAATGGTGGTCATGACGAGAGGTGGAATATTAAAATGTATGTAACTTTTGTATTGTTTTTAAAGGTTAAGAGATGACGTTATTATGAAAACATTGTACCTTTAAGAGTTTTCCCAGTATATGCCTGATGTTTATACATTGTACGTTGTGTGGAAAATATCCAAATCAAACAGAATGCTTTGGTAAAGATGAAATGTGAAGTTAGTGTCTAAAATTGGATTTTTAGTCAAATCTAGGCCTTGCCCCTTTACTTGGTCCGCCCAGAGAATTGCCCTAAAGGCGGTTACACCCACTTCTGACCCGAGGGTATAAGACAGGAGAGTGAAGAATTAACATAGGAGACTAATTGACCCGAAGCTGCAGCGAAGGTCTAACAAAGTCGACGAACCCCAAAACGAAACACAAGGTTGAAGACAAAGAAATCTTTTTCTACACGAGCTACGGACGAGTAGCTGTGTCTAAGCGGGTGAATTCAAGCCGAACCACCCAGTCTCCACTCTCCATCAAATCGTGGTATCTTCACCGTTCGAGTCCGACGCTGTGAGCTCTGAGCTACAGAGCTGTCTGTCCTCAGAAGACCGCGAGGGATCAGACCACTAAGCCAAGAAGGACACTGACATCGTGAGGACAACCAGAGAGTTGCGCCGGAGAAGTGCGTCATTGAGAAGCCTAAAGGACCCACGCGGAGCTTCCCACCTGAGACCTCCAACACGTAATTACATCATTATATTCTCACCCATAAGAGCGGCAGTTCGGGGCAAGGCTAGGTTTTAAATAAGCATAGCTGACAAATGAACCCAAATGTATATTTCTCTCGTGTACTTCCTTTGTTTCTCTCTCTTTTAAATCCCCATTTTGGGTAACACGCGCCATAGTGTGTTGGCCCGTTATACTAAGTCCTAATCAATAGCTAGACTGTGTTTTGTGTATGTGTATTTTTATCATCATTTTAGCTTGCTAGTAAATAAATAATCAACTAAGATTGGTGTGGTAAATTCATTGGTGAAGCCCGGGTCCGTGCAGATTCCCGGATTATGCGACGTTCAGAATGAGACTGTAGAGGAAATTGATTAATTTAGCGACTGTTGTAAAATCGATATTCTGATATCCTTTGAGTTAATTTGGGAAATAGAAACTCAATCAAAACAATGTTCCCATGGTGCCCCAGGTTAATGAGTTAATAATTGCTTGATTCATTGCTTAATTCATTTAATCACGCAATTATAAACCGTTAATCATTCGATGAGCAACAGTCGTCACATTAACTAATACAACGTCACGACACCCCCTTTTTCTTCTGAATTTCAACCTTATCTCATCACTGCAACTCCCCAACGGGCTCGGGAGGTGAAGGTCAAGTCATGTGTCCTCCGAGAAATTACTTGCCAAACCGCACTTCTTAACACCCACCCGCTTAACTCGGAAGCCAGCCGCACCAATGTGTCGGAGGAAACGCCATTCACCTGATGACCGAGGTCAGCCTGCAGGCGCCCGGCCCCCCACAAAGAGTTGCTAGAGCAGGATGAGCCAAGTAAATCCCCCCCGGCCAACCCTCCCCTAACCCAGACGACGCTGGGCCAATTGTGAACCGCCCTATGGGACTCCTGATCACGTCCGGTTGTGATACAGCCCGGGATCGAACCCAGGTCTGTAGTGACACCTCTAGCATTGCAATGCAGTGCCTTAGACCGCTGCGCCACTCGGGAGGCCAAACAAATTCACCTTTCATCAGGACAATAACCTAAAACACAAGGCCAAAAATAGTTACAGTTTTGACTTAAATCGGCTTGACAATCTATGGCAAGACTTGAAAATGGCTGTCTAGCAATGATCAACAACCAATTTGAAAGAGCTTGAAGGATGTTGAAAATAATAATGTGCAAATATTGTACAGTCCAGGTGTGCAAAGCTCTTAGAGACTTACCCAGAAAGACTCACAGCTGTAACTGCTGCCAAAGGTGATTCTAACAACTATTGACTCAGGGGGTTGAATACTTATGTAATCAAGGTTTATTAGGGATTTATTTGTCAGAATTTCATTTTACAAATGTTAGAATTTTTCTTCTACTTCTAATTTTTCTTCTACATTACAGAGTACTTTGTAGATTGTTGACACACAGTGACAGATAAATACATTTTAATCCCATCTTGTAACAACACCATTTGGAAAAAGTCAAGAGGTATGAATACTTTCTTAAGGCACTGTATGATGGAAACAGTACAGAGGAAAGAGTTGTGTTCTGAATGGCTTCCTTACAAGGTCATGGTGAATGCAGCTCAAATATGAGAGGGTGATGTTTCTCCTAAAACACTGTCCATCTCTCACACTGACTAGGGCATGTGTGTAAATAATGTGGGATGGATTGGTAAACTATATGACATTGTTTTCAGAAGTGTGTGTGTGTGTGGTGTTGTGTGT